>NW_019943786.1:0-1169 GCF_002910315.2 Salvelinus sp. IW2-2015 | reverse complement strand
GGTGTTTGTTCTTCACTGGTTGCCCTTTTCTTGTGGCAACAGATCACAAATCTTGCTGCTGTGATGGAACACTGTGGTATTTCACCCAGTAGATATGGGAGTTTATCAAAATTGGATTTGTTTTCAAATTCTTTGTGGATCTGTGTAATCTGATGAAATATGTGTCTCTAATATGGTCATACATTTGGCAGGAGGTTAGGAAGTGCAGCTCAGTTTCCACCTCATTTTGTGTGCAGTGTGCACATAGCCTGTCTTCTCTTGAGAGCCAGGTCTGCCTACGGCAAGTTTGGGAATCGATTCCTTTTAGGTGATTGTAGAATTTGACGGCTCTTTTCTGGATTTTGATAATTAGTGGGTATCGTCCTAATTCTGCTCTGCAGGCATTGTTTGGTGGTTTACGTTGTACACTGAGGATATTTTTTTGCAGATTTCTGCATGCAGAGTCTCACTTTGGTGTTTGTCCCATTTTGTGTATTCTTGGTTGGTGAGCGGACCCCAGACCTCACAAMCATAAAGGGCAATGGGCTCTATRACTGATTCAAGTATTTTTAGCCAGATCCTAATTGGTATGTCAAATTTTATGTTCCTTTTGATGGCATAGAAGGCCCTTCTTGCCTTGTCTCTCAGCTCGTTCACAGATTTGTATAAGTTACCTGTGGCGCTGATGTTTAGGCCGAGGTATGTATAGTTTTTTGTGTTCTCTAGGGCAACGGAATTTGTATTTGTGGTCATGGCGACTGGACCTTTTTTGGAACCCCATTATTTGTCTTGGTATTTACTGTCAGGGCCCAGGTCTGGCAGAATCTGTGCAGAAGATCTAGGTGCTGCTGTAGGCCCTCCTTGGTTGGGGACAGCAAACAGTAGACATTTGACTTCAGATTCTAGTAGGGTGAGGCCGGGTGCTGCAGACTGTTCTAGTGCCCTCGCCAATTCGTTGACATATATGTTGAAGAGAGTGGGGCTTAAGCTGCATCCCTGTCTCACCCCACGACCCTGTGGAAAGAAATGTGTTGTTTGTTTGCACAGATTTTATAATGTTGTGTGTTTTTCCCCCAACACCCCTTTCCATACATTTTTATAGCAGACCATCATGCCAAATTGACTCTCTCTCTCTCTTTCTCTCTCTCTCTCTTTCTCATGCTCTCTCTTTCGCTCTCCTCTCTCTCTCT
>NW_019943785.1:103389-105658 GCF_002910315.2 Salvelinus sp. IW2-2015 | reverse complement strand
GGAGAATTTTGGGGGGGATAATCACTCTAAAACTACACACTCAAACACCACAATTATCTTGATACGAAGACAGCAAAGACAACTATGTATGCTACGCTAACACTACACGAAATCAAGTCGTCCAGTTGGGCTGTAATAGTTGCTACAGTGCTCTATTCGGTAGACGGTGCGTTTGTTACGGCTAGCTGCTGGGCAGATAGCAGATAGCAGTTAGAGCTGCGTTAGGACGAGCGAATAACGATAATTGACGCAATTATCCTGTGATAAAGACGGCTATGTCAGCTATGCTAAGGAAGAAATTGCTAAGATTAGACAAAGTCAAAACCGTTGTACTTAGATGGATAATGTTAATGAATGTAAATGAATGTAATGCAAAGTTATCACTACCTCGGTCCAAAGTGCGAAAAGTAGAAAGTGAGACCATGGCCGTGATTGGAACCGGAAGGGTTTGTAACTTCCCTCCTAGTGCCCTAGGAGGCCTTAACTGCTGAGGCATACCGAGCAGGACGGAACATAGAGCTTCACGTCCTTACCAAGTGGGGCCACCATTATTTCCCTCTAAGACCTCCACTGTCCTCTCCATCCCGAAGTTCATGACCAAGCAGGTAGTTCGATGTGAGGCCCACCGAAATCAATCGACACGAACACCAAGCGGTACACCTAAGGCAACAGTCGGACACTGGCCGACGGCACGTTTGCTACCCTTCAACGGCCCGCTCGATGGTCCGCGTCGCACCTCTCCATCCACGGCCACCACAAGAGGCGGGAAGGATGGAGTCGGATCGATGGCCGGTCATCACCTTGTTCATAGGAGACGAGGGACAAGCGCGTCGGCCTTGAGTGTTGAGGAATCCTGTCGATACCTACAATGGCCGGGAAACGAACATGGGCGTATACTGAGAAGTAGATGAGCCGAAAGAAATAAATACCAGCGGCCGAAATAAAAGGGGAGTAAGCCCACCAAAAACGAGCGGAGTGGGGGGGGAAATGGGAACAGCTGAATTGCATAAAACGGGGACATGGCGGGACCAATCCCGCGACAAGAACGACTTGAACCGAAGCAAAGGAGGAGCCGAGGGACTAAAACGGGAATTCTCAAGTACGGATGAAGAAGACATAAAGAGATGGGGGAAAGACTGGGACCTACCTACGCCGACATAAGCGAAAACAATTTCTACGCGATGGGAGCAGACGAAGAAGAGAAAACCGAAAGGACAGGAAAGGCCAACAATCCGCAAACCAAAACGAGAACCACAGCGAACGATGATAAGAGAAATAAAAAAATACAGGAAAAATGAATTATAGAAAAAAATAATAAAAGAAATAGAAAAAGAAAAAAAAATGAATGATAAAAAAGTATTGCAGGAAAGGAAAAAAAACAAATCTACATAGAAAGATTCTTGAATAACAAATAAAAATAAAAAGAAAAACAATATAAATAAAAAGAAAAGTCCCAGAAAAAATTTTCGTCGTTATGTACCAAACTGACTTCTCTAATAATACCTACACTCACTAACATAGGCTGCCGCAACCAAAAAAATATCCACAGAAAAAATCAGAATTAATAAATAAAAATAAAAGAATTAATATAGAATAATAGGAGGAGAGAGTTAAGTATTTTAAATAAAAAATTAATTATATGAATTATAAGATTAATAAAAAAAATTAAATTGGGAATGCTATAAAGAAAGATTATGATTTTGAGGATAGATATGAGTAAGGAATAGTTTTAATAAAAAAAATAATAAATAATAAAAAAAAAAAATATTGTTTATATGTAATTAAAAATTAATAATAAAGAAAATACCATTAGACTTACTTATAAGAAAAAAATGATATAGAATAAATCAAAAAAACATAAATAAGATAAAAAGATAGGATAAAGATGAAGAATGCCTAACAATCTGGTTAATATAAGACAAGCCGATAAACTATAAATATATAAGATAAATAACTTAAAAAATAATAAATAAGAATAAAATAAAGTAAAATGACAAAACCAATACGGATGATAAAAAAATACGACAAAATTAACTTCTTAAAAAACAAAGTATAATAAAAATATGGAATAACGGGATTATCGACACACATCTGAATTTAGCATAATTATATTTTATAAGAGATCTGAAATTTTCTAATAAGCGCTTTATATAAAAACATTGGACCCACTTCTGTACTGACGCGGATTTCAGGTACTCCTACAGCCAAAATCGATTATATCTCTTCAGATTTTCATGTTTTCAGTCCATATGGATAAAGTGTTACTATA
>NW_019943785.1:70889-95889 GCF_002910315.2 Salvelinus sp. IW2-2015 | reverse complement strand
GCGCACTCCTCGTCTCCTGCTGAGGGTAGAACAGTCGCTCACCACCGCTCGGCTTCCTGAGGTGGTCAAATAATACGCCGAAAGCGCGGGTGAACTCTGGGTAGTGGTCTCGAACCGAGTCTGGGCCCGTTTCCAGACCGCTTAGCCCATTCCAGCTCTACCCGTCAGACAGAGATGGAGGCTAACACTCTCCTCTCCAGAGGGAGTCGGATGAACGGTGGCAATAGAGCTCCAACTGAGCAAAAAACCCTAGGCACCCCGCCCCGCCTCGTCGACTCCCTTGGGAGCGCGAGACCCAATGCGCCTGACCAGATGCGACGTTGAAGGAGTAGTTGCGACGCTCTGTGAAGGACTGCTTTGAGATGTCGGGATACCACTTCCTCTCCCATCGCCTCCATCCTCTCCATATTCATGTCCATCGCCGACCCAATCCGATGGAGAATGGCGGTTGTATGAAGGACACGCTCCTCCATCGATGGAAGAGGGGTGGTTGCTGTCTGCTGACTCATAATGTGGTGCGGGGCTTCTTCACGATTCAATGGTGAATAAAGGAGTCAAGCGCAGAGAGCAGGTAGGTTTGAGCAAGTGGAATAAACTTTTAATATTCCGAACAGAATATAAGTGACGCCTACCCACACAACAAAAGGGCGCGTCCAAATCCAGTCCACAATTAATTAGGACAAATTCACACTACAAAAACACCACCACAACCAAACAGAATAACAAGCCCGCACAAAAAGTCGGCGGCCAACTGTGGTTTAAATAACCCCCTATCCTAAACACAAAAACAGTGATACAAATTAGACAAATCAAAGAAACAGAAAAGGGAGATCGTGGCAGCTAGTAGACCGGAGACGACGACCGCCGGCGCGTGCCCGACGGAAGAGCACCATCCTCGGCGGATTCGTAACACATATTGGCTGGATTCACAAGATGTGGTTTTCATTTGCTGTACGCTGTGATTTTCAGAAATGTTTTATGATGATGTAATTAGGTATTTGACGTTGGTCTCTGAATTATTCGTCCTGCATCGACGCATTTCAGATTGCAGCTGCAATGTAGAACTGTGATTTATACCTGAAATATGCACATTTTTCTAAAAAAACATATGCGTATACAATAAATATGGATCCAGACTGTCATCTGATGAAGTGTTTCTGGGTTAGTTGGCTATTTATACCTTACTTGGTCAAATTTGTGATAGCTACTGATGGAGTAAAAAAGTGGTGGAGTAAAAAAAGTGGTGTCTTTGCTAACGTGGTTAACTAATAGATTTACATTATTGTGTCTTCCCTGTAAAACATTTTAAAAATCAGAAGATGATGGCTTGGATGGCTGGATTCACAAGATGTGTATCTTTCATCTGGTGTCTTGGACTTGTGATTTAATGATATTTAGATGCTAGTATTTACTTGTGACGCTATGCTAGGCTATGCTAGTCAGCTTTTTTACTGATGGGGGTGCTCCCGGATCCGGGTTTGGGAGGAATTAGAGGTTAAAACATTTTTGTGTGTGTGTGAGCATTAATCAGACACGTGTTCTGTGTGTTCTGCTCCAGATGATGTAATATTCCTCTGTTTTTCTCCTTACTTCATGTGTATTCCTCTCCTTCCCTCCCAGACTGGAAGGTTCTGAAGAACAGGAAGTTTCTGTGCTCTGTGAACGAACAGAATATTCACACCAAGAGCAAACCGGTGATTCAGGAAATAGACCCTAAGTATGTTTTTGCTTGCTCTTTCTTTCTCACTCTTTCTTGTCTCTCACTCACACACACACCACACAAAACTCACAAAACACAAAACTCACTTCTGTTATCAATACTTCACCACTAGAGCGAACTACAGTCTGTATGTGGAAGAGTTCAATCTTCTCTCCTTCCCTCCCTCCCTTCCCCTTCAATCTCTCTTTCGCTCTCTCTCTCCACAGAAATACTAACACACCTCCAGAACCAGCCAAATGGTAGGTCTGTCTGAGTTATCCACTGTGGATTTGATTGTCACATTCCAAACTGGAACATATTCATTTTCTCATTCTTTCTCCCTCTTGCTCTAACCCACCTCTCTCTCCCTCTCCGTCTCCATCTCGTCTCCTCTCTTATCTCCATCCATCTCCAGGCCAGAGTTCTGTCTGCTAGTGGAACCCCCTAGGTGATCCAGAGTTTCTGATAGCAGAGATACAGTTGCCTGGAGTTTTGAGACACAAGCCCAGTCCTAAACACATCCCTCTCCTTCTATACTCTGTGTTTAAAAACCTCTTAAGGATCAGGCCCTTTTCAATTTCTGCCTAAATTGACATACCCAAATTTAACTGCCTGACCCGAAGCAAGGATATTCATATTATTGATACCATTTGAAAGGAAACACTTTGAAGTTTGTGGAAATGTGAAATGAATGAAGGAGAACATAACACAATAGATCTGGTAAAAGATAATACAATGAAAAGAATATGTTTTCTATTTCTGTTTTTCCATTTTTGTTGCATCAACTTTTACATGAAAAAGAAAAGCCCCACATTCAGCTAAGAAGCTGGAGGTAATTTAGATGGTGTCCACGAGTGGGCAACAGTGTATGTACAAAGTTTCAGACTGATAACTTCAAGAATGAGCAAGCTACATGACATTTAGTATGAAGTCCCCCAAAGCCAATTCTTCCTTGGGCCGCCTCTCCTTCCAGTTCTCTGCTGCCAATGACTGGAACRAACTGCAAAAATCTCTGAAGCTGGAGACTCTTACCTCCCTCACTGGCTTTAAGCACCAGCTGTCAGAGCAGCTCACAGATCACTGCACCTGTACATAGCTCATCTGTAATTAGCCCATCCAATCTACATCATCCCCATACTGTATTTATTTATTTATCTTTGCACCCCAGTATTTCTACTTGCACATTCATCTTCTCCACATCCTACCATTCCAGTGTTTAATTGCTATATTGTAATTACTTCACCACCATGGCCTATTTGTTGCCTTTACCTCTCTTATCCTACCTCATTTGCACATTCTGTATGTAGATTTTTCTACTGTATTATTGATTGTATGTTTGTTTATTCCATATGTAACTCTGTGTTGTTGTATGTGTCGAACTGCTTTGCTTTATCTTGGCCAGGTCGCAGTTGCAAATGAGAACTTGTTCTCAACTAGCCTACCTGGTTAAATAAAGGTGAAATAAAAGTCACCCAGGTGCCCCTCACGATTTTCCCAAATGTACCCAAGTGGCCTCCAAGTGGCCGAATTGGTAAATTGATACATTTTCAAGAACATAACTATAGAAAACATACAAAAACGCTATGCTAATAAAAAATACAAGTTTACACACTCCCAGGAATGTCATACATGATGGATTATTAGCTTCCCTACATAAAATTTACTAACAGGAGACGTGACAAGAATGCTGATCTAATGTCTCCAAACACAGAAGTGAAATATTTAAGATAAGGGCCAAGTTAGCAGCCAACACTGATCTAATGTCATAAGTGAACACACCACAAACCACACACAAAGTAAAAAAAACAAAAAAACATTTACACACTATTTACAATTACAGTATTTAGAGCACCTTGAGTCCTCTACACAAGATTGTGCTGTTGGTCCCAAGTCTCTTTCTGCTGTAAAGCACTTACCATCCTCTAGCTCTTTGCTGGCTGGGTGTTCACACCTCTAAATGGCCGGGTGGGGGTTGGTGTGGAGCCAGAGAGAGCAGCAGTCAGACTAAGTGGGGGATGGAGGACTTGAATGTGGTCTCTTTGAAGTCTGAGTCTTTACCACTATTGAAGATAAAACATTAAATACAAATCAAGTTTAAGAACTCAAGTTTATTACTTATTTTATTGAACCTTTTTTTTGGCAATACATCAAATATACAACACATCTATAAACATATTATATAGAGTAGGGTGAACACTGTGGTGAAGTGTGTATCAATATTTTTTTTAATTAATAAAATGAACCTTTATTTTATTAGCCAAGTCAGTACAAATTCTTATTTACAATGACGGCCTACCCTGGACGATGCTGGGCCGATTGTGCGCTACACTATGGGACTCCCAATCACGACCGGATGTGATACAGCCTGGATTCAAAACCAGGTACTGCAGTGTGTTAGACCACTGCGCAACCCAGGAGCCCAATGTGTATTGTATGTTGACTTTGACATGATATGGCTTTCGAGTACCTTGTTTACTATTCATGCACATATTTCATTCGGGATTTTATATATATAATATAAAAAAAACGTATTTCACTTGCCAGTCTAAGGTCACGTCCTCTCTTTTAGCTGTTGAGTCTAAACTATATTCACTAACTTAGTTCGTGACACTTTCCTGGTAGATTTCTGCTATAATATCGTCTAAAATCTGTAGACCTGGACTTTGATTTAGCTTTTCCAGTATTAGTAGCCATATTGTAAGTTCTTTTGAAACACATACCCTTTTAAAGCACAGCCCATTGGCTATCTAGCTAGCTATGTTTCAAAATGATAGGTGGTCATTGGACCAAGATACAGTCAATCAAGTGATGTCATGTCTTCCTGGCTAAAATTGGCTTGCCATAGGATATACTGAATGCAGAATAATATAGCAAAGGCTGGTTATTTTTAAGAGTGTCTGAGTTATAAATTCAAACCTAATTTGACTGGTTGAAACAAAGTTTGCATTCGATTTTAACAGATTTCTTTCTTTGCAAGTTCAACGAGTGGAAATTCAAAATCAGTCGTGCATACTACATGGATATTTTTAGGAAATGAAAAAGGATTTTATCAAACAAAACTATACTACATTTTATCTCTGGGACCCTTAGGATGACAAATCAGAGCAAGATTTCAGAATGTAAGTACATGATATACCTTCAGATGTGAATGTATCAAACATGTCGCCGTGATAAGTGTTTTGTTGTTGTGCTAGCTCTTCAAACAATAGCATGGTATTTTTTCCTCTGTAATAGCTACTGTAAATTGGACAATGCAGTTAGATTAACAAGAGTGTAAGCTTTCTGCCCATATAAGACACTTATATGTACCGGAAAATTGGTTGTTGTTTACAGCGACGTTCTAGTCACATTATGCATATTGAGCAACAGCTGTCCCGTATAAGGGACACCGATCCAGAACAAGAGACACAAGCCCAGTCCTAAACACATCCCTCTCCCTGTCATGCCCTGACCTTAGAGATCCTTTTTATGTCTCTTTTGGTTTGGTCAAGGCGTGAGTTGGGGTGGGCATTCTATGTTTTGTGTTTCTAGGATTTTCTATTTCTATGTTTTGGCCGGGTATGGTTCTCAATCAGGGACAGCTGTCTATCGTTGTCTCTGATTGGGAACCATACTTAGGTAGCCTTTTTTCCCACCTGTCTTTGTGGGAAGTTGACTTTGTTTAGGGCACATAGCCTTTGAGCTTCATGGTTTGGTTTTGTAGTGTTTATTGTTTTGTTTGGCGTCATTTTGAGTTAATAAAGAAAATGTACGCTCACCACGCTGCACCTTGGTCCTCTTCTTTAAACGGCTGTGACCCTCCCCCTATACTCTGTGTTTAATCTCTTCCCCTATAGCAGTGGTATCAGTCATTTTGACCCAGGGGAAGCATTCGGAGGGCCGCACAAAAAATCTGTTGTATTTCCTCACTGTCAAAATTTGTAAAAATAGTCCTCTATCCATTGTTTGGGGGAATTTTCGATGCTCCCAGACTATCTAGTGATTATTAGTGAGCTGGACACAGTCAAGAAACTATATGAATGTAGGTCCATTATTTAGTCATTTTAAAGTTTATTGCATTTTTATTTAACTCAAACCACCCTGGGGCCGGGTTATTCCCCCTCTCAAGCCATATCATATCATTATAATTCATACAGATTCGACACCCTTTCCCTATAGACTATGTCCTGAACCCATCCTTCACCACCTATGCTCAAACTGTTTCCTTACCCTATATCTATATACTTTATTGTGAACCCATTCTTAATTCCATATACTCAATGTGTTAAACTGCTTACTCACTCCCTCCCTATACTCTATGCCAGTGTTCTTCTTAGCTGGTCCTGGGGACCCACAGGATGTCCCCAGGACCCAGCACCAACACACCAACACACCTTTTTAAAATAATTATCCAATCAACATAAGTGGCAGTGATTTAATAGGGCCCAGAGGTTTTTTCTGGTCAACTTTGGGTGCGTGTTACAACATTAATATGTAAATCAGCAACATTCTCTTGTCCTCTCTCCTTCATTCCCTCCCTCCTCCTCTTTCCAGGCCTCCTCTAAGTCCCTTGTTCTGGACATTGGGGAGGACAGGCTGGTCCTGAATGCCCGGCCCTCCCTCTTTCATCTGGATTGTTTCATTCCCTTCATTGACCAGGAGGGCAGCGTAACACAGTAGAACACCAACACACAGGTACACACACACACACACACACACACATTCTTAAACACAGTACAGCTATTCACTGACACATGATGTCTGATATTGACCCTCTTTTTTTCTCCTCTCTTGCTCTATCTCCCTCAGCTTTCTCTCTCCACAGATTATCATGGTGACAATGGCAGTGGTGTCTTCATGGAGAAACTGAATGTCAGATATTTATATCTATTTGTTGTATTTGAAAATAAAACTGTTATTATCACGGTCTGTGAGTGCTAAAGTTCAAATCACTTCAGTTCATCTTTGATAAATGAAGAGTTATCACACTAAACATTAGCCATGCATTCTCATTATCACACCAGCCATATTTAGCCATAACAATCAGTTAATCAACATGTATCCCGACAATACCCCATTCAACTCTCTTTAGTATGGGTTTTACTTGTTTTACTACCAGTTTCCCGGAGTCCCACTATGAACGGACGACCCTATTTGTGGAAAGAGAGGGAAGAAAATACTCATCCCACCTATTGCTGGGCATTTATTTCTGGCCCTGGTATGCGCCTCTCATCCCTCTTTTGTCTCCCCTTTCTCTCTCCCCTTTCACTCTCTGTGTGTCTGTGTCTCTCTCTCTCCACCTGCCCCCCTTGTTCAGTGAGGTCATTCCCTCGTTCTCTTAATCCCAGGATGTGGTTGTCTTTCTCTCCCAAAGTTCTCTCCTAATCCGCCCATGGCCCTCTGCCCTACACATACGCACACTGCCCATCACCACCCCTCCCCTGTATAAAACTCCCATTGTCTCTCACTACAATAGTCATTCTCCAGTGCTCCTCTGTCTGTTGGTCTGTGTATCTGTCTGTCACACCATTGAAACCTCACCTTGCTCTCGGTAAGTCTTTCTACAACTCTCCCTGTACATCCAGGTTCTGAATGACCTTTCACATCTTGATACTGCTCTGTTTTGGTCATGTAGGCTCAGTTTCTCAGACAGAAATTGTTAAACCTAGTAAGCTGTGTCCGGAAAACTGGCGTCTTATGTATATTTGTGTTAGGAATCCCTTATCTGTCTGTCTGTGGGATCAGTTTTTGTACCTGTTAGATCAAACTTATACTCTGTCAGTGTTTTTAGTTGGTGCATATATTTATTGCATGTACTAATCAATGTAGGCCTGGTCATGTATGGTTTTTGAGTATATAGTCTACTGTGGATGATTATGGATTGTACTTTAATAGCAGTGGCTGGGATAAGTCCAGGGCATTCATTGACCTTTTAGCACTTGTAGCCATCCCTAATGTCCAGTCAGCTAGTCCGTCATACTGTGCCAACTGTCTCTTCTTCCTCCCTCCTCTTCCTCATTCCCACCGGGTTAGATAGATTGATAGACATTCCGACAGACCGATAGCTAGGAGCAGTGATCCCCGCCCTCCCTCCCTCCTAGGACTATTAATACGGTCCTCGCCCCTATAGCAGTGATAATGGCCGGTGTGACTCACCCTAATCTCCCACCGTCTCCCCACCCTGCCTACCATCCTCTCCCACGGTGTCCTTGACTAAAATTAACCCATCAGAATACAACCGTTAATGCTCCCTCCGCCGATGTCTCGGAGTACTTCCCTCAAATCCCGGCTGTCTGTCTTGCTGGACTGCTTAGGCAACCAACTGCCATTTAGTTCCAAATGGTGGGTTTCCGCTGCCTCACCTGTTAGGCCTATTGCTAGGCTGGCATTCTTAACCCTCCCTCAGCTTGAGTTCACACCCTTTTTCCTTATCCATGCTGGCTTCTCCTGGGTCGGTCATTGGGGCACATAATGGAAAATGTTTTTAAATGTTTTGCAACAGAAAAACTAAATTATGTTTCTTATTGGACAATTCCAGATTGTCTCTCCCCGTTTGTCTGTTTTTTTTTTTTTTACCTTGGTGCCTAATGAACATGACCCTGTTCCTGGTTAGAGTGGAATTATCTTGGGTATAGGCCTAGATCTAGCATAAGTCCGGTCTTAAACACTGGTGGATTTCATATGTAGGCCGGTAAAAACAGGGAGTACTGATCTAGCATTGATAATTGTCTTAAAATGAATATGGTAATGGTTAGGGAGAGGAAAGCAGATCCAGGACTAGCTTTTAGGAGCACATCATATAACTAACCTAATACATTGAAAAACAGTCTACTGAAGAAAAAACGTCAGTCAACTCATGACAATGTAGTACCACAAACAATCACGAGAAGTCAAACAGAAGTGGAGTGGCGTGGAGCTTTGGAAGCAAGGTAACGACAGGACCAACTCTATCAGCACTGGACCTCCACCAATGTTGTCACCCACCATGTGTCCCTTCGTCCATCTGTCAGTGCGTCTCATTGTCCCTTCTGTTGGCTAGGTAATCACACTGAGTAACTCATTACCCATGACACCCGTTGGAAAGGGGGATGGCCAACATTGTTTCAGGCTCAAAACCAAGTGAGGGAGAGGCGTGGCAACAGCTATGTGCACTATAAATATTTCCTGGGCAATGCTATGCTATATATTTTCAGCTGACACCACTGTGGAGAGACGTCACTGGGAAAAGGGAAGAGGGGTTAATAGACAGACGAGGAAGAGAATAGGGGTTGATAGACACAAATAATAGGGGTTGATAGACAAAATGAGAAAGAAGTACTGGTGAAAGAAGGACCAGAATTCAATCTAATTAACTCTTATGTGCTGAAACCAACCCCAGGCCACAAGTTTCAAGTTTTATAAAGCCCTTATATTCAATGACAAAATGTATTGCTGAGGACCAGACCTATAGGTTTTGATTATACAAACCCAAGTATAACCAACCATGACTATCACAGTACATTTTGCAGTATTATATCAACACTTAGAGTACATTTTAACACTACCGCCAATAACATATGGGCCAACTCTACAGAGTGTAAAAAGAA
Source organism: Salvelinus sp. IW2-2015 (assembly GCF_002910315.2). Taxonomy (NCBI): domain Eukaryota; kingdom Metazoa; phylum Chordata; class Actinopteri; order Salmoniformes; family Salmonidae; genus Salvelinus; species Salvelinus sp. IW2-2015. The sequence goes on along the minus strand of NW_019943785.1, from coordinate 86,625 downwards.
CTCTGTTTATAGTGTCACTGTCACACCCTGGCCATAGAGAGGCTTTTTAATTATCTATTTTGGTTAGGCCAGGGTGTGACTAGGGTGGGCATTCTAGTTTCTTTATTTCTATGTTTTGGCCGGGTATAATTCTCAATCAGGTACAGCTGTCTATCGTTCTTTATTTCTTGTTTTGTTGGCGACATTTACAATAATAAAGGAAAATGTACGCTCACAACGCTGCACCTTGGTCTCCTTCCGATGACGGCCGTGACAGTTACATTTTGCATGTTAATTACACACTTCGTATTACACTTGCCAGTATTACTCAAATGTGGGGTAATTAATACTCAGTGTTAATCTAGAGTTAGTGTTAAATTCTTGTTGAAACCTTTCTATTTAAAGGCCTGTGACTTTCACCAAATTAGTACCCAGGTGAATATTTTACAAATGAGACTTTATGACTTTACATTACATATATTATAAGGCCTTACCTTGATGGCCTAAATCATATTATGCTGGCTGGCAAAGTCATGTGTAATTTCTATTTGGAATCCAGACAAAGTTAGAATATCCTACAGTTGTAATTTTTATTAACCTGCATTCGGAATGACTGTCAGGGTTAGGAAGCTTGATTTAAAAATAAGACTACGTAAACCATTTAAACCAGAACAACCATTTCAGTAACAAGTGCAATAAATCCTACTAACTGACTGGATTAATTTAGAAAAACATGTTATTTATATTTGTCCAGCATAAGATTATTGATTATTCAATGTACATGCAAAAACACAGATATTAAAAACAATCCTAAAAAAGCTACCTGCAGTAGAGCATGCTGGGAAATATGATAATGATGGTGGTGGTTTTGATGGGACTGTTTTAATTTTGGCTATCAACACCAACGCAGGAGATTATTTTGCACCACTGAGTGTTAATTTCACTCTTATAGAGTGAAATTAGTTCCTGAATCAATGCTAGAAATGTTACACTGAAAAATGAACACTAGCCAATTTGCTGTGTACCATCAAGTTTACTCTACTTCACAACAAAGTAATCTATTGGTCTATTGTTCAAGATGACAAATAGGACTGGGAAATAGAGAAGAGAAATAAAGAAGGGGAACTGAAGAAAGTGCTAGAAACTTTATCTCCCATTGTGTTTTACTGCCATAACATTTTTACCTGTTCACACTGTCAATCTCTCTGCTTGTCAGCAAGGAAGATGTCAGCACCATGGGACAATTTATGGTCCAACACAAACAATCCCCTTGTGAGTGTGTGTGTCTTTCTCTATGTCATGTGAACAATGTCGTGGCAATTTCCTGTATTACCAAATGATGAGAGAGCAAACCAAACACCAGTCAGAGTTACACTTAAACTTCACCTTTAATAATCATTAAGCTTTTGCAATAGCATTTGACTTTCAACATTTCAGTATCTCTAATGAAATAGTTGAGAGTGGCCAACATAATGGCAACTGAGATCTTTTATAGCAAAGATCCACCCCCTAGTTGACATGACAAACCACAGATAATAGGAACTGCTTCACAAAGAAAGACTTTTACTTGAGAGAGGAGTATCCCATAGCTAGACAGCATTCGCTATAAATTATCGTTCAGTTTGGTCTCCTAAACAAGGTTGTTATCTCATTCTTGGTACTTTATAGTACTAAAACATTACCTCATCCAATGGCATATATCAATTGTCAATCCTAGATACTCCCATCTCAAATACACCCAAACCTGACAAACTCACTGAAGACAGTGAGCCTCTTAGGTCATATACTATGTCAAGATAAGGGCAACCTCATAGGGGACATACAATGGTTGCAGACACTGCCATACTCTTTCCCCCAATGAGAAAAGTAGGGAGTGACTGGCGTACAGACATTGTATGAGATAACTAACTGGTTCCCCATTAATAACGCCATCCCTTCACATGGTTTAGGAATAGTTACAGACACATTCCCATAAGAAGACAATGTTCCATTCTGTCCTCCTCCCCTTCTGATATTCTACATAGCACCACATGGTTTAACAGATACATTGACATATGAAGACAAGCCTGACCTCTCCCCTCTCTGGGCCCCAAGTGACTAAGCCCTAGCTCAGAAGTGATAACTGCAACTACCAACCCTATAGACAAAGGGAAATATTTTAATGACAAGTATCTCACAAGCATATTATGAAAATAAAACATCTTATCTATGTTACCCAACTCATTCTGATTCATCCCCAACAACGAATACCCATTATTTTCTTATATATTGATTTTTATTGGAAATATGAAGGCATACAATTTCAATTTGTGGTATAACTACAAACACATAATTTTCTAATTGGAACAAGACCCCACCCCGCGCTCCCCCCCAACAAACAATAAAGTGAAAACAAACAAAAGGAGCCCCCCAAAAAATAAAAAACATACAATATGAAAATAATAGTAAAACACATCGCAATATATTGTCCCCTCCCTTCCCCTGTCGGCCCAAATTCTTACTCCTGATCAACAGAGTGTAATTGTTTAAAAAAGGAAAGTAAAGGTCGCCATCTAAGGAAAAAGTTATCAGTACATGCTCTGTGTATTAAATTTTTTCTAAATGAAGAAAATACATTAGGTCTTTCAACCAGGCTGATACAGTGGATGGTTTGGAGGACATCAAGTGAAGTAAGATCTGTCGGTGGGCTACAGTATGCACAAAACATCTGCTTTAGTTTTGGTGAGACTGCAGCACAGATGGAACTCCAAATGTAGCTATCAAAGGACAGGGCAACAGGCCAAGACCAATAACATTAGAGAGGGTAGCAAAAAAGGATGACCAATACTCATGACACACTCATGACCAAACAAATGAGTGTGATCAAACATACAGTTGAAGTCGGAAGTTTACATACACCTTAGCCAAATACATTTAAACTCAGTTTTTCACATTTCCTATTTATTTATGCTTTTATCACATTCCCAGTGGGTCAGAAGTTTACATATGCTCAATAGTATTTGGTAGCATTGCCTTTAAATTGTTTAACTTGGGTCAAACGTTTCGGGTAGCCTTCCACAAGCTTCCCACAATAAGTTGGGTGAATTTTGGCCCATTCCTCCTGACAGAGCTGGTGTAACTGAGTCAGGTTTGTAGGCCTCCTTGCTTGCACACACTTTTTCAGTTCTGCCCAAACATTTTCTATAATATTGAGGTCAGGTCTTTGTGATGGCCACCCCAATACCTTGACTTTGTTGTCCTTAAGCCATTTTGCCACAACTTTGGAAGTGTGCTTGGGGTCATTGTCCATTTGGAAGACCCATTTGCGACTAAGCTTTAACTTCCTGACTGATGTCTTGAGATGTTGCTTCAATATATCAACATAATTTTCCATCCTCATGATGCCATCTATTTTGTGAAGTGCACTAGTCCCTCCTGCAGAAAAGCACCCCCACAACATGATGCTGCCACCCCCGTGCTTCACGGTTGGGATGGTGTTCTTCGGCTTGCAAGGCTCCCCCTTTTTCCTCCAAACATAGCGATGGTCATTATGGCCGAACAGTTCTTTTTTTGTCTCATCAAACCAGAGGACATTTCTCCAAAAAGTACGATCTTTGTCCCCATGTGCAGTTGCAAACCATAGTCTAGCTTTTTAATGGCGATTTTGGAGCAGTGGCTTCTTCCTTGCTGAGCGGCCTTTCAGGTTATGTCGATATATGACTCGTTTTACTGTGGATATAGATACTTTTGTACCTGTTTCCTCCAGCATCTTCACATGGTCATTTGCTGTTTTGCTGGGATTGATTTGCAGTTGTCGCACCAAAGTACGTTCATCTCTAGGAGACAGAACGCATCTCCTTCCTGAGTGGTATGTCGGCTGCGTGGTCCCATGGTGTTTGTACTTGCGTACTATTGTTTGTACAAATGGACATGGTACCTTCAAGCGTTTGGAAATTGCTCCCAAGGATGAACCAGGCTTGTGGAGGTCTACAATTTTTTTTCTGAGGTCTTGGCTGAATTCTTTTGATTTTCCCATGATGTCAAGCAAGAGGCACTGAGTTTGAAGGTAGACCTTGAAATACATCCACAGGTACACCTCCAATTGACTCAAACTATGTCAATTAGCCTATCAGAAGCTTATAAAGCCATGACATAATTTTCTGGCATTTTCCAAGCTGTTTAAAGACACAATCAACTTTTATGTAGTTATGTACCCAGTGAATTTGTGACACAGTGAATTATATTTGAAATAATCTGTCAGTAAACAATCGTTGGAAAAATGACTTGTGTCATGCACAAAGTAGATGTCCTAACCGACTTGCCAAAACTATAGTTTGTTAACAAGAAATCTGTGGAGTGGTTGAAAAATGAGTTTTAATGACTCCAACTTAAGTATATGTAAACTTATGACTTCAACTGTATGTGTGATCAGCAGGAGAAACTGAGCATCCTTCACGCATCATCTGTTTATTGGGAAATTATTTTGCTTTGATGTAGTGAGTTCTGTGAACTGAATTAACCTAACCAAGCACAGGGGAAAAATGATTAAGCCATCAAATTGACTTTCAAAAAAAGAAAATCACCTATTTGATTTTGTATCTCTGCGCAGACCATACAAACGCTTCACACCGCGTGGCCGCTGCTACTCTAATTTGGTGGTCCCAGCGCGCACGACCCACGTGGAGTTCCAGGTCTCCGGCAGCCTCTGGAACTGCCGATCTGCGGCCAACAAGGCAGAGTTCATCTCAGCCTATGCTTCCCTCCAGTCCCTCGACTTCTTGGCACTGACGGAAACATGGATTACCACTGATAACACTGCTACTCCTACTGCTCTCTCCTCGTCTGCCCACGTGTTCTCGCACACCCCGAGAGCTTCTGGTCAGCGGGGTGGTGGCACTGGGATCCTCATCTCTCCCAAGTGGACATTCTCTCTTTCTCCCCTGACCCATCTGTCTATCACCTCCTTTGAATTCCATGCTGTCACAGTTACCAGCCCTTTCAAGCTTAACATCCTTATCATTTATCGCCCTCCAGGTTCCCTTGGAGAGTTCATCAATGAGCTTGACGCCCTGATAAGTTCTTTCCTGAGGATGGCTCACCTCTCACAGTTCTGGGTGACTTTAACCTCCCCACGTCTACCTTTGACTCATTCCTCTCTGCCTCCTTCTTTCCACTCCTCTCCTCTTTTGACCTCACCCTCTCACCTTCCCCTCCTACTCACAGGCAGTTAATACGCTTGACCTCATCTTTACTAGATGCTGTTCTTCCACTAATCTCATTGCAACTCCCCTCCAGTCTCCGACCACTACCTTGTATCCTTTTCCCTCTCGCTCTCATCCAACACTTCCACACTGCCCCTACTCGGATGGTATCGCGCCGTCCCAACCTTCGCTCTCTCTCTCCCGCTACTCTCTCCTCTTCATCCTATCATCTCTTCCCTCTGCTCAAACCTTCTCAACCTATCTCCTGATTCTGCTCCTCAACCTCCTCTCCTCCCTTTCTGCATCTTTGACTCTCTATGTCCCCTATCCTCCAGGCCGCTCGGTCCTCCCTCCTGCTCCGTGGCTCGACGTCTCATTGCGAGCTCACAGAACAGGGCTCCGGCAGCCGAGGGAATGGAGGAAAACTCGCCTCCCTGCGGACCTGGCATCCTTTCACTCCCTCCTCTCTACATTCTCCTCTTCTGTCTCTGCTGCTAAAGCCACTTTCTACCCTCTAAATTCCAAGCATCTGCCTCTACCCTAGGAAGCTCTTTGCCACTTCTCCTCCTCTGAATCCTCCTCCTCCCCCCTCCTCCTCTCTGCGGATGACTTCGTCAACCATTTTGAAAAGAAGGTCGACGACATCGATCCTCGTTTGCTAGTCAAACGACACCGCTGGTTCTGCTCACACTGCCTACCTGTGCTTTGACCTCTTTCCCCCTCTCTCTCCAGATGAAATCTCGCGTCTTGTGACGGCCGGCCGCCCAACAACCTGCCGCTTGACCCTATCCCCTCCTCTCTCTCTCCAGACATTTCCGGAGACCTTCTCCCTTACCTCACCTCGCTCATCAACTCATCCTTGACGCTGGCTACGTCCGTCTTCAAGAGAGCGAGAGTTGCACCCTCTCTGAAAAAACCTACACTCGATCCCTCCGATGTCAACAACTACAGACCAGTATCCTCTTTTTTTCTTTTCTCTCCAAAACTCTTGAACGTGCCGTCCTTGGCAGCTCTCCTGCTATCTCTCTCAGAATGAGCTTCTTGATCCAAATCAGTCAGGTTTCAAGACTAGTCATTCAACTGAGACTGCTCTTCTCTGTGTCACGGAGGCGCTCCGCACTGCTAAAGCTAACTCCTCTCTCCTCTGTCTCATCCTTCTAGACCTATCGGCTGCCTTTGATACTGTGAACCATCAGATTCCTCTCTCCACCCTCTCCGAGTTGGGCATCTCGGCGCGGCCCACGCTTGGATTGCGTCCTACCTGACAGGTTCGCTCCTACAGATGGCGTGGCGAGAATCTGTCTCCGCACCACGTGCTCTCACCACTGGTGTCCCCCAGGGCTCTGTCCTAGGCCCTCTCCTATTCTCGCTATACACCAAGTCACTTGGCTCTGTCATATCCTCACATGGTCTCTCCTATCATTGCTATGCAGACGACACACCAATTAATCTTCTCCTTTCCTCTGATAACCAGGTGGCGAATCGCATCTCTGCATGTCTGGCAGACATATCAGTGTGGATGACGGGATCACCACCTCAAGCTGCACTCGGCAAGACGGAGCTGCTCTTCCTCCCGGGGAAGGACTGCCCGTTCCTGATTGTCGCCGTCACGGTTGACAACTCCATTGTGTCCTCCTCCTAGAGTGCTAAGACTTGGCTGTATCCTGGACAACACCCTGTCGTTCTCAAACTAACATCAAGCGGTGACCGTTCCTGTAGGTTCATGCTCTACAACAGGGTGTCAAAGTCAAATGGACGGAGGGCCAAATAAAAAATTTAGCTACAAGCCGGGCGCGACTGTTCGAATGTTCATGAAAAAATTTTAAATGACGCATTAGTCTAGTGAACCTAATTGAACCTACTGAAAACCTAAAAAATATATTCCAATATGTCAGATAAATAAAGCAATATTTTCTTATGGCTCTGTCAGTAATCTTTAATTTTCAACAGACACAAAAGACAAATTTCCTTTATATAAAAATCCCCATAACATGAACATTAAATGAAAGAACCGGTATTCAAGGGCACCATCAGTAGCCTATATTTCTATTTTAGCAAAAGTGGGCTAAATTTACTTCAAAGAAAAAAAATAATAGCAATTTTCTTCATCCACTCAACTGAAATATTTTTAAAATATAATTGGATTGAATACAATAAAATAAAGTGCAAAAATCTATTAATCAAAACAACAACTTTGTTTAAGGAGAAGTAACATGCAGTGAAAACAATATTAAACTTTAATTTTAAACTTGAACTGAGTAAAAACTCTAAATATGTGATTGCCACGTAATGTTCACTTGTTTGAGGTTGAGGGTGATACTTGGTGGTGTCCCATCTTTTCCACAAGTTCATCAATGTTCGGGGTAAGGCTCTGAGCTGAGGAAATCCTCAGAATTGAGTGGAGGTGTTCAGCAGTAAGTCGACTTCTGTGTGATGTTTGTTCAGGTTCATCAAAGAAAACAGTTGTTCCACAAGGTATGTGCTGCCAACATAGACAACGTTTGAGCAGCCTGGATGCGCAGCTGGGGCATTGTGTCGGGGAGGAAACGGGCGAACTCCGCAGCACCCTGCCGCATATTTTGCCCTCAGTGCATCATTGCATTGGAGGTCAATCAACTCCATTTGGAGGTTTGGTGGTGAGCTTTCCACGTCAACAGCAATAGGTTACCGAGCAGTTCCAACCTGCTTTTTTGTGCTTCAAAGTCAGCAAATCGGCGTCGAAAGTCAGCGGCAAGCATACTATTTTTATCAGCCAACTGTGCGTCGGGAACGCACTGGTAGAGAGCTTCTCTTTCATGGTCTGGCACTGGGAAGTGGCTCAAATTTTCTTTCAGCATCTGCGTCTCCCACAGAGTCAGTTTTGGTTTTAAATGCCTTCACTGTACTGTACATATCAGAGATGACATGATCCCGACCCTGCAGCTGCAAGTTCATTGCATTCAGATGACTCGTAATGTCACACAGAAAAGCCATTTCACACAGAAACATTTCGTCTGGAGTTGTGTTGTGTCTTTCCCTTTGCTGTCCAAGAACAGACAAATCTCCTCACGAAGCTCGAAACATCTTTGAAGCACCTTTCCCTGGCTTAGCCATCAGCACCTCTGTGTGATAAGGCAATCACCATGCTCCGTTTCTAACTCCGTCAGAAATGCCTTGAACTGGCGGTGTTCAAACCTTTGGCTCTGATAAAGTTAACTGTGGCGCGTGATGATGCTCATTACATGCTCCATTTTCAAGGCTTCTCACGAAACGCTCCTGGTGTATGATACAATGATAAGCTGCAGCTCACCTGTCGCGTTTTCCTCTTGCATCTTTTCCCGTATCTTCGCCACCAGTCCGCTCCTGTGTCACACATCGCAGGTGCTCCGTCGGTTGTCAAACACCACGAGTTTTCCCAAGGCGCTCCATCTCTCATTTACACATCTTGACACCTCTCATATAAATCATGCCGTCGTTTGTGCCATGCATAGGACGTAAAGCCAAAAACTCCTCTGTCACGCTTAGCGTGGAGTCCACTCCGCGGATGAAAATTGACAACTGGGCAATGTCAGAAATGTCGGTGCTCTCATCCACAGCCAAGAATATGCAATGAATCTTTTCCTTTTTCACAAGCTGCTCTTTTAGAGATGTGGACAACTGGTCTACTCTCTCGGCAATGGTGTTCTGCTCAGACTACATCATTTAAAAGAGTTGCCTTTTTTCTGGGCAAACTTCGTCACAACACTTTAATCATGCAGTTTTTGATGAACCCCTCCGTAAATGGCCGGGCTGAATTTAGCGATCTTTTCTGCCAAATAAACTGGCCTTGACAGCAGCCTGGCCTTGTGATTTGGCTTTTTGAACAGAGCCTGTCGAGATTTGAGGCCTCGTTTTAATTCCTCTGCCTTTTGTAGCTTTGTTCCATGTCCATATTCTTGTTTTGTCCGCGTGTTTCGTTTCATAATGTCGTCTCAGATTATATACTCTTTGTACTTAGCACACTTTCTCCACACAGAAGACACACAGGTTTCCAGCTACCTCCGTGAACATATACTCCGACTCCCACCTTGTTTGAAACCCCCGGTTCTCAGTGTCCACCTTCCGTTTTGCATTTTTGATGGGTATCTGAAAGTTAATTTTACTGTGATGCTGACGACTGCTGTGCCAATAAATATTGAAATGAAGCAGCCTACTGCTCGGTGCGTCACCGTTGCATTGTGGGAAATGTAGTATTGGTGCGTGTAAAAGATCTGCGGGCTGCCGGCTTGCTGCGGTCTGCGGGCCGGTTCTAATAATAAATCAAGATCTCCCAGGGGCCGTAAAAAACCTTCTTCGCGGGCCGGATGTGGCCCGCGGGCTTGACTCTGACATATGTGCTCTACAAACATTCGAAGACTACGACCCTGCCTCACACAGGAAGCGGCGCAGGTCCTAATCCAGGCACTTGTCATCTCCCTCTGGATTACTGCAACTCGCTGTTGGCTGGCTTCCTGCCTGTCGCCATTAAACCCCTACAACTCATCCAGAACGCCGCAGCCCGTCTGTGGTTCAACCTTCCCAAGTTCTCTCACGTCACCCCCGCTCCTCCGCTCTCTCCACTGGCTTCCAGTTGAAGCTCGCATCCGCTACAAGACCATGGTGCTTGCCTACGGAGCTGTGAGGGGAACGGCACCTCCGTACCTTCAGGCTTCTGATCAGGCCCTACACCCAAACAAGGGCACTGCGTTCATCCACCTCTGGCCTGCTCGCCTCCCTACTTGAGGAAGTACAGTTCCCGCTCAGCCCAGTCAAAACTGTTCGCTGCTCTGGCACCCCAATGGTGGAACAAACTCCCTCACGACGCCAGGTCAGCGGAGTATCACCACCTTCCGGAGACACCTGAAACCCCACCTCTTTAAGGAATACCTAGGATAGGATAAAGTAATCCTTCTAACCCCCCCCCACTTAAAAGAGTTAGATGCACTATTGTAAAGTGGTTTTTCCACTGGATATCATAAGGTGAATGCACCAATTTGTAAGTCGCTCTGGATAAGAGCGTCTGCTAAATGACTTAAATGTAAATGTAATGTATCGTGGTAGTGTGTGATAGTTGCTAGATAATCAGTCAGAGTATTGTATTGTAAAGAGGTTGGTGATTTATATATGACATTTATATTGTCTCTCCTTTTGGTCTTCTTTTAGTGCAGCCATGTCTGATGTAGAGGAGGAATACGAGTGAGTATGGAAATAATATACATTTAATGCTGTGATGGCCACTTTAAATTTGGCATTTATTGCCAACTGAATTGGTAACTGAATTTCTCTCTCTCTTTCACACACACACTTTTGCTTCCCCCACTCTCTCTGCTAGGGGGGAGCAGGCGGAAGGTGAGTGGGTTGCTGTGCTGAGGTGTTAGTGTTGTCATTGTTGGACCACACTTGGCCTTGCATGTGGAAGTCTATGACCCTGTTATTATTAGCCTGTTCTCTCAGCTCCTATTGCTTTCAGCACACTGCTGACATTTTTTTTTTTAAAGCCCCAATCCTCTGCCCTCTATTAGCCACACACTCTCCATCTCACTTTTCACTCTCCATCTCCCTCCATTCCTTTAATATTCTATCTATTTAATCATCATTCTAATGTCTCTCCATCCCCTTGTCTCATTTATGTATTTTTCCTCTCCACACTTGTCTTTCTTAATTTCTTCCCTGTCTACCACATTGCCCTGATTTCGTCAGTGCCCCATGTCCCTTATCTTGTCCTCTGAACTGCTCTCTGACTTTTTCTCTCTCCATTTGCCCCCCCCCCCCCCTTCTCTCTCTCTCTTTCTCTCTCTTTCTCGCTCTCTCCAGAGGAGGCAGAGGAGGAGCAGGCGGCTGAGCCAGAGGAGGAGCCAGAAGAAGAACTGCAGGAGGAGGATGGAGGAGGTAAGACTAGTTGTCGCTCAAATGACATCCTGTACGTACAATAACACTGCACTACTTTTGGCTGTGGCTCAAATGACAATCTATATCCCCTACAACACAACACTACCTTCGACTGTCCGTGTCCCAAATTACACCCTATATCCCCTACAACACTCTACTTTAACTACTTTAACATAACAATGGCTGTCTCAAATTACACCCTATATCCTGTATAACACTACACCCCTTTAGACTAGAACCATGTGCCTTTCTCCATGTGACTTTGGCTAAAGGTAGTACAATAATGCTATTTGGGTTCTTAATTGGATTCATTCCAACATTTTTTATTTTCTTGTTGTTTTCATATGAACTCAGCATAAAAAGAAACATCCCTTTTTCAGGACCCTGTCTTTCAAAGATAATTCTTAAAATCCAAATAACTTCACAGATCTTCATTGTAAAGGGTTTAACCTTTCTAGCCCCGGCGGAACTCCTCCCACATTCCACTGAAAAGGCAGAGCGCGAAATTCAAATATTTCAAAAAAATATTTTTTAACTTTCACACATTAACAAGTCCAATACACCAAATGAAAGATACAGATCTTGTGAATCCAGCCATCATTTTTAAAATGTTTTACAGGGAAGACAAAATATGTATTTCTATTAGCTAACCACCATAACAAAAGACACAACTTTTTTTTTTCCACCATTTTTTTTCTGCATAGGTAGCCATCACTAATTCGACCAAATAAAGATATAAATAGCGACTAACCAAGAAAAAACTTCATCAGATGACAGTCTGAATAACAATAATTTATTGTAAGGCAAAATGTTTTTATTGTTTTATTTGCATATTTCAGGTATAAATCACAGTTCTACATTGCAGCTGCAATCTGAAATAGTGCCGAAGCTGCCAGAATAATTACAGAGACCAACGTCAAAATACCTAATTACTCTTCTTAAAACATTTCTGAAAAAATACACAGCGTACAGCAAATGAAAGCAACATCAGTGTCAGATTTTTTAAGTGTTTTACAGCGAAAACACAATATAGCATTATATTAGGCTTAGCACAATAGCCAGAAACAAAGCAATTTACCAGCAGCCACAGGTTAGCGATCGTAACAATACAGCAAAGATATATAATTTTTGACTAACCTTGATATACTTCATCAGATGACAGTTCCTGTAACATCATATTACACCAATGCATATAGGTTTTTGTTCGAAAATGTGCATATTTAGCAGCACAAATCGTGGGTTATAACAATGTCAACAGTAAGCAACAGGTCATGCATTCTGGTCGGCGCCATCTTGGAGAGGCACCTAATCTAATCAATAAATACTAAAAAAATACAGGTTGGACAGCAAATGAAAGATGCATTAGTTTATTAATGCAAACCGCTGAGTTAGATTTTTTAAATTTACGTTACTAGACATACAGTGTGCGTTACAGCCAGACTAGTGCCGCAATAATGGCGGACAAAAACCATTTACATTTTTTCCACATAAATACGGATAAATCATAAATAGCTCTTACTTTTGGACGAGCTTCCATCAGAATCTTGGGCAAGTTGTCCTTTGTCCAAAAAGAATCGTTGCTCGGTTGTAAAACGTCGTCTTCAACTTTGGAATTAGCAGCTAACAATAGCTATGTGGCCCACAACATGCCCAAATCCTCAAAAACGCAATACTAAGGAAATTCCGAAAATAGCAATATACTCGCATAAAACTGATATAACTCGGTTTAAAATAACTTCGTTATGATGTTTCTAACACCTATATCGAATTAATTTACAGACGGATATACAGTGGGGCAAAAAAAGTATTTAGTCAGCCCACCAATTGTGCAAGTTCTCCCACTTAAAAAGATGAGAGAGGCCTGTAATTTTCATCATAGGTACATTCAACTATGGACAGACAAAATGAGAAAAAAAAAATCCAGAAAAATCACATTGTAGGATTTTTATGAATTTATTTGCAAATTATGGTGGAAAATAAGTATTTGGTCACCTACAAACAAGCAAGATTTCTGGCTCTCACAGACCTGTAACTTCTTATTTAAGAGGCTCCTCTGTCCTCCACTCGTTACCTGTATTAATGGCACCTGTTTGAACTTGTTATCAGTATAAAAGACACCTGTCCACAACCTCAAACAGTCACACTCCAAACTCCACTATGGCCAAGACCAAAGAGCTGTCAAAGGACCCAGAACAAAATTGTAGACCTGCACCAGGCTGGGAAAGACTGAATCTGCAATAGGTAAGCAGCTTGGTTTGAAGAAATCAACGGTGGGAGCAATTATTAGGACATGGAAGACATACAAGACCACTGATAATCTCCCTCGATCTGGGGGCTCCACGCAAGATCTCACCCCGTAGGGTCAAAATGATCACAAGAAGGTGAGCAAAAATCCCAGAACCACACGGGGGGACCTAGTGAATGACCTGCAGAGAGCTGGGACCAAAGTAACAAAGCCTACCATCAGTAACACACTCACGCCGCCAGGGACTCAAATCCTGCAGTGCCAGACGTGTCCCCCTGCTTAAGCCAGTATATGTCCAGGCCCGTCTGAAGTTTGCTAGAGAGCATTTATGATCCAGAAGAAGATTGGGAGAAATGTCATATGGTCAGATGAAACCAAAATAGAACTTTTTGGTAAAAACTCAACTCGTCGTGTTTGGAGGACAAAAAATGCTGAGTTGCATCCAAAGAACACCATACCTATCTGTGGAAGCATGGGGGTGGAAAACATCATGCTTGGGGCTGTTTTCTGCAAAGGGACCAGGACGACTGATCCGTGTAAAGGACAGAATGAATGGGGCCATGTAATCGTGACATTTTGAGTGAAAACCTCTCTTCCAATCAGCAAGGGCATTGAAGATGAAACGTGGCTGGGTCTTTCAGCATGACAATGATCCCAAACACACCGCCCGGGCAACGAAGGAGTGGCTTTCGTAAAGAAGCATTTCAAGGTCCTGGAGTGGCTTGCCAAGTCTCCAGATCTCAACCCCATAGAAAATCTTTGGAGGGAGTTGAAAGTCCGTGTTGCCCAGCAACAGCCCCAAAAACATCACTGCTCTAGAGGAGATCTGCATGGAGGAATGGGCCAAAATATACCAGCAACAGTGTGTGAAAACCTTGTGAAGACTTACAGAAAACGTTTGACCTCTGTCCATTGCCAACAAAGGGTACATAAACAAAGTATTGAGATAAACTTTTGTTATTGACCAAATACTTATTTTCCCACCATAATTTGCAAATAAAATTCATTAAAAATCCTACAATGTGATTTTCTGGACTTTTTTTTCTCATTTTGTCTGTCATAGTTGAAGGTACCTATGATGAAAATTACAGGCCTCTCTCATCTTTTTAAGTGGGAGAAACTTGCACAATCGTGGTGACTAATACTTTTTTTGCCCCACTGTATCTAAGGCCGATAACTGAGCGTTTCAAAATGCCATCCTGAGGTCTTGCTTTGCGCAATGACGAACGTCGAAAAAGAGAGCTCCCTGTGTTCTCTGTGGCTTTATAAGGTCTGAGATCTGCGTAGAAATCTCATTCCAATTCTCATTGGTTACTGACATCCAGGGGAAGGCGGGGGCAGTTCATGTCGACCCATAGGATACATACAGAGCTTTAAACTGATCTGAGAACAGAGCCTCGTTTTCAGACCTTCGCAGTTCCTGTCATGAATTTCGCTGCAGAAAGAGTTCTGTTTCACCCACAGACATAATTCAAACGGTTTTAGAAACTAGAGRTTGTTTTCTATCCAATAGTAATAATAATATGCATATTGTACGAGCAAGAATAGAGTACGAGGCCGTCTAAATTGGGTACGATTTTCCCCCAAAGTGAAAACAGCACCCCCTGTCCTCATCAGGTTAAACACTGTTTCCCATGCTTGTTCAATGAACCATAAACAATTAATGAACATGCACCTGTGGAATGGTCGTTAAGACAATAGTAGCTTACAGATGGTAGGCAATTAAGGTCACAGTTATGAAAACTTTGGACACTAAAGAGGAGTGAAAAACCCAGCAGCTTTGCAGTTCTTGACACACTCAAACCTGTGCGCCTAGCACCTACTACCATACCCCATTCAAAGGCACTTCAATATTATGTCTTACCCATTCACCCTCTGAATGGCACACATACACAATCCACGTCTCAATTGTCTCAAGGCTTAAAAATCCTTATTTAACCTGTATCCTCCCCTTTATCTACACTGCTTGAAGTGGATTTAACTTCAACTTCAACTTCAAGTGACAATATGAGATCATAGCTTTCACCTGTATTCACCTGGTCAGTCTGTCACGGAAAGAGCAGGGGTTCCTAATGTTTTGTACACTCAGTGTATATCCTCATATGTAGAACATTTGCAATTACTTCTTGCATGTACATGTGTTAACATGTGTATAGATAATTATGAAAGCTTGTACAGTACAATTCTCTGAAAACTACATTTCCCTCTAGTAGCTGTTGGGGTCACACAGTTGTAGTCAATGATGTGGCCCTCTATGCGTGATGGGAAATGTGAGTTTTCCTAAGCTTGTCGGCACCACTGCATTAAACTTACTCTCTCTTCAATTGTTCCATATATCCCTTCTTGCACCTCCCTCCTTCCCTCTGTTTTTCCTATTTGCACTTGTCTTTACATCCTTTCTTCTTTTATAAATTTTCTTCTTCAATCTTATCCCATCTCTATCTTT
>NW_019943785.1:62158-69934 GCF_002910315.2 Salvelinus sp. IW2-2015 | reverse complement strand
AGGAGAAACTGCCCATACCCAAGTATGTTCACTTTTGTGTGTGGCAATTTTGCTTTGTGTGCATGTGTGACAAATAGGTCAAAACATGTATTTCTCTGTTCATTCTCTGTTTCACTTATTTTCTCTCATCCTCTCTCTCTCTCTCTCTCTCTCTCTCTCTCTCTCTTTCTCTAAGGCCCATGGTGCCCCAGCTAGCCCCTCCCAAGATTCCAGAGGGGGATAGGGTGGACTTTGATGTGAGTGATGCCATATCATATCAAGGAATTGGCCCACTATCTGATTGGATGTTCCCCTTCCATTTCAAATTCACTACTGAACATTAATATAGATGTTTGTAAGATGCAGCTTGCAGCTCCGCTTTACACCACATCTCTGAATAATAATCAATTTAATCTCAATCCTCTCTCTTTCCCTCTCTCCCTCTCTCAGGACATCCACAGGAAAAGGATGGAGAAGGACCTCCTGGAGTTGCAGAGTCTGATTGATGTCCACTTTGACCAGAGGAAGAAGGAGGAGGAGGAGCTCATTGGGCTGAAGGACCGAATTGTGAGTTAACTCCCTGTGTACTTCATGTTGAAGTGTTAAAATAGAACAGAGGAAGTACAACCTTAACTACCTGAACTTGTCCAATAACAATGCTCATGTTTTGTTATTACGCTTCGTCCCAACAGAACACGACCCTGGTCAAGGAGCGCACAAGCTCATGATCAAAAACGTTGATATGAAAAAGTCCAAAGTCCTTTCCTCTCATCCTGTCACTCTCTCATCCCCACAGGAGAAGCGTCGGTTTGAGAGGGCAGAGGTGCAGCGAGTTCGAGTGGAGAAGGAGCGGGACCGGCAGAACAGGATTGCGGTAGGCCAAAACACACCGTTGTGATACATCAGGATTGTGATAGGGTCAACGTAACAACCCTGTGGTGGTAGAGACAAATAGACACCGCTGTGGTACCCCAGGATTGCGGTAGGCTTGAATATACACCCCTCTTGTACCTCCAGATTATGGTAGGGCTGGGTACACACCTGTGGTACCCCTGGTTTTAAGCAACAGATAGACTTGTGTCGTGTTAAGAATGTATTTTTCCTTTCTAACTTCATCATTCTCTCATGCTCAGGAAGAACGGCAGAGAAAGGAAGATGAGGAGGCTAAAAAGAAGAACGATGACGAGGCCAAGAAGAAGAAGGTTCTTTCCAACATGGGGGCCAACTTTGGGGGCTTCCTGCAAAAGGTACTTATGTCCACTGTCATTTGCTTGTTAGTTTTAGGAACAGATTTTTGGATTCATACAGTAAATGTGTTTCATGAAGATAAATATCTATTTTGTTGGTCAACTTACAGTTGCGGGCCAAATGTTCTGTCAGACTTTTAAACATAGAAATAGAATCACAACATTCTATATGGTTTTAAGTTTGTGAAGTTCTAGGTGTGTTTGACATATGTTTCAGGCGGAGCATCGTGGGAGGGGGAAGCGTCTAACGGGGAGAGAGATCAAGAAGAAGACCTTGGCTGAGAGACGACCCACACTGGAGATCGACAACCTGAGAGAGGACGCCCTGAAGTGAGTCCCGGCCGATCACACACGCCTCCCCAAGACAAATACACATGGGCCTAAATCTTCCTCACACCACCACATCAGAGTTTTCTATAATTCATGTCCAAAGCCCACACACCTGGCTGCCAACTGTGTTGCTATGGTTACCATCTATAATCCCCTTACCAACTTCTCTTGGTCTCCAAGGCAACGAGCTCAGGAGATGTGGAACTGGATCTACTCGCTGGAGTCGGATAAGTTTGACTTCATTGATCACATGAAGAAACAGAAATATCAGGTGGGAAGACCTGGACACATGTACCAAAGTCAGAATCCATAGATGTTTAGGCTTGTGTGTGAGCGACTGTGTACGTCTGTTGTGTAGTATTCGTGAAGTCACTGATGCAATGTGATCTCTTGTATAATTTTTGGGTGTGCAGATTATCGTTCTCTTGAATAGAATCACGAGTGCCCAGAAATTGTAAGTACAGTAACCAGTAACATGTGTTTGTATGGTATGTGCATTTATCTACAAGTAATTGTTTCTGAATTTAGCTCTCTTTCTCCCTATCTCGCTCCCCTGTAGTAAAAAGGTCCATGGTAAGGGGAAGGTTGGCGGTCGGTGGAAGTAAAGAAGCTCCCGCTCTCATAGGGCCAAAGGGAGAAGACAACTTTGGAGGGAACAAGAAAGGAGGGAGATCCCACCATCCCCTCTTCCCTCTTTCCTCTCTTATTATGGCCACCCTCTTCTTTTGCATGTCCTAAGTTATAATAATGTAATGTAATATTATACAAGTTATAATAATGTATTGATAATAAAACTGTGTACACTCGCTGAGATTGCTAGCTTGATGTTCCTCTGGAAATTGTCACACACACACAATTTTATTACTTTATTGGGAGCATGGGAGAAAGTATAATGACTCAAAATCGACCTTGTATCAGTGTCTAACTGGCCAACGTCATCCTGCTCCCACATTACTCAACTAGGGAAACACTGCCATCTGCTGGAGAGCTGTGTAACCACTAATTAGACACACTCATTGGTTTAAACACACGACACACATATTACCTGACACTAGAAACCATTATTACAGCAGACACTAGTAATCATCACTACATACTAGACAGGCAGAAGGGAATTATAGGCCTGATCTACTTGCAGAGAGCTCAGTAATGACACTGTCTCACATGTGTGGAGGAACACATAAACACACGCTCCATTCAATCTGTATCACTGAAGCATAACAGATTCTGCGATAGAAATGTAAAGGTCATTTCTGATTGAGCCGACATATGCAGCATTTACCGTGAATGCGGTTTCCGCTAACGCAAGAACATTGTCTTTAAATTTCAATCACGCTGTAACACTGAATTTCCACAATATTGATTGAATAGAGCCTTAACTCTTGTCACCAAACTGCCACTGCTGAATGCTAGTAGCAGTGATTTTGTTGAATGACTTGTTAGAGCTTGGAAAGCTTGCCCTCTAACTTAATTCATTCATGGGGGGGGGGGGGGGGGCGTAGAAATGATCCAGCCATCCCACAGATTTCGCTCAGCTGCTCAAATTGTAAATATAACTTGACAACTTTGGAAAATTCAACCCCCCCTTTTTTAATAAGATAGAAAATACTACAAGATACAGTACTGAACACACTTACTAAATTGTTTTAATGACCACCAATGTGTATGCTGTCATTTTGGGTGAGGTATCCCTCTTTTGATCTAAGTGGGATTACTTGTATAAATAGAAAATAAATAGTAATAGTATGATGATATGGGATTGGATCAAATTTAAGTTTGAATGCCATTTCTATTTCAGTGAGCTTTACGCTTCGAACACACCGACAGCTTCCTTGCGAAAAATAGTACGCGGCGTCATCTGGATATGTATGCAACAAAAGTACAACATTCAACATCTGCTACCATTTCTGTCAAGCTGTCTACATATACAGTTTGACACATACGTTCGATAAATCCAACGTATGCACCACACCGACACTGCAACTGCCTCTGCAAAGCAATGCTGCAAGGCAAACGCAGCGTTTAATTGGAAATAAATGTAATTCTGGTGTACCAAAATGYAATGACGCTGTCGGTGTGATCGAATGTAATTCAGGGCTCATCTGTAATAAGGGTTAAATAAATAAATACTTAAGCTTGCAAATCTATCTGACCATCCATCTGGTAATTTGGGAAATTATTTATTTTGTTATTTACAACCACTCACATTACATTCAGGAGATAAATCAGAGAAAGCTTTCATGTACTATGGTTTAACACGAACACACACGCACAGACACACGCACACACATTCATACACACAATACTGCCTTCTCTCGCTCACAAAAAGCACAAAACAGTCAGCCATACTCTTAACTTAACATCAAAATGGTCAAAATGGACACAAAAGTGAAAACATACAGTAGAATTAGTTAATAATACGCAAAAAAAAGTTCATTCTTTTGATTTTCTATGGAGAATAATAAGGAAGGAGAGAGTACCCCAACAAAATTATCAGAAATATCAGGTGGGTTGTAGTGTTTGAGTGGTAGTTAAATTTGCTTTTCTTGGAGTTTCTACTGTCAGTAGTGCGTAATGTCATGATCAGCACTATTGTGGTCTTTGGGTGAAGCGTATCCACTGTTGTGTAGTTTTCAGGTCTTATGTTGTGTAGTTTTAACATGTACAAGAATGTTCAGTGACGTGTCAGTGTACGTTTAGCGGATGGGTTTCTTCAGGGCCTCATCCACCTCCTCCTCAGGACACAGGGCGTGCCACTGTGCCACGGGACGTCTTGGATTGGCCAGCATGTCTGACCAATGGCGAAGGCCCACCCCTGAGGCACCGAAGCCGATCCAAACCTTCCCGATGGCGTCGTTGCTGCCCAGCTTGTCGTAATCGTACACTGTGATCAACACTTGGACTTTCTGCAAGAGGAAAGGGAAGAGCGGAAAAAGCGTCAAGTTAAAAAAAGTCAGATGAAATCAAAATACCACCACACGTACAGTGTTGTTCAACATACAGCAGGAAATGGCAGGAGAGTGCAATGTTCTAGAGAAACACCGGGAGAGTCCTCAAACACAGGTCGCCCAACCCACAGGAAAACCTGTTATCACGACCCCAAGATGTCTTCCTTATGGGAAGTTTGTTGTACATACCTGTATTTGGCCAAAGGGAATCTCGAAGCTGAAGCTTTCGTTGAAGTAGGGGTTCAGAGTGTTCTGTTTGACTGTTGTCTTCTTCTTCTTCAGCCGCTTGCCTTGGTGCTGCAGCACTACTTTAACGAAGGGATCTGGTAGGAGAAGGCATGGGGTAGAGAGGAAAGTTAGTTACAGAGGTCAAACAGAGGGTGAGCCACTTGGATGAAGAACATTGAGGACAAATGATTGTGCAGTAGATTCATGTGTAGTGTCTGCAACTCTGTAATGCTGCCCAATGGTTTAAGTTGAATTACTTCAACAAAATGTAGGCAACCAGATGTCATTAATAGGTCACAGCATGGCTAAAATTGGCTAGGATAGCGTAATGTCACAGCATGGCTAGTATTAACTAGTTGAGTTTACCGTCACAGAATGTCTAGTTTTGACTAGAAGCGTGAAACGTCACAGCATGGCTAGTATTGACTAGGAGAGTGTAAGAACTAATAAAAGGTCACCTGACAAGCCTCCGCAGTCCATCGCCTTCAGGTGCTTGGCCTCCATGATGTTGATGGTCAGTTTACCGGCCGTGGGGACGTAGCGCAGAGAGATACAGATGTCTCCTAGCTTCTCTACCTGTGACCAGACAAACACACACAGGCACGAAGATAGAAAGACGTATTAAAATAGACAGTTTGATATAGTTTGATATGCAGAGACAGACAGACACAGACAGGTAGACGTAAAAAAAAAACATGCACCCTAAACCCAAACAGACTGTATTCATCCGTCCTCACCTCCTCTTTCTCTCCTCCTACCAGATCCCTCCATTCGTGGAGTGGCTGAGCCAGGTCCACACTGTTCATAGGGATGGAGATCTGTCCAATCACGTCGTGTTTACCAAAGCGATCAAAGTCAAAAACCTGTAGGACCAAAGTCTGACCGCCCAGCTCCTGGTAGGGGATCTGTGGAGGAACACACAGAACAGGAAGGAGAAGGTCAGGACAGAGTGTTCTCGACTACATAAACCTCAGTACTGTAAGAGCTTTTCTAAGGCTTTTACATATACACATGAATGAATACCACATCTCTCTATCACTGTCTGTTCTCCAGCACCCCATACTGACCTTGAAGATGAAGGTTTCATTGAACACGGGGCAGAGATTCTTGCGCTGGACTTTGGTCTCAAACTTCTTCTTCTTGTCTGGCAGCATGTAGACCTTGACATAGGGGTCTGAGGTGCCGCCCATGTCCATGGCTGGCAGGTTTTCAGCCTGCAGGATACCCACGATCAGCTGGAAGAGGGGGCAGAAAGGGGGAAAAGGTCAGAGGTAAGCAACGGCAGTCAAAATATTTTTAACAATGTCCGTAAGATCTGAACACAGTGATAATTTAGGCGGATTTCGGCTGGGATTCAATCCATATCCAAACGCATGCACACGAATGCACACACACACTTTAAAAGCTATTGCAATGCAGCTTTTAAAGGGAACGATAAATGCTGAAAATGACGTCTCAATCGGAAATGCAGCAAAATTAAACCTGAGATTTTTCCAAACACAAACGGAACTCTTCAAAACAACAGCACAGGACTTCATCCCCAAAATTATTTCATTTGTCACATATATGCAATGTTTACCGGGATCCAATTCAAGCTGCATAATAGCGCAGTACACTTAAACTGACTTTTAAATGTAAGAGCGGTTGAGCGGATAGAAAATGTCCCCTCTAAAGGTCATAGCTTAATGCTCAGCCGTTAAGAGGAAAAGGTCATAGGTCACTGAGGACACAAATAAGAGGTCAGAGGTTAAAGCTGAGAGCTGAGCAGACAAAGAACAGAGGTCAGAGAGCCTTTAGACGTGTTATTAGTCAGACACTTCACATCAAGGAGGTCAAATGTCAAGGAGGACAAGACAGAAATGCACACAAACGCATGCACACGAATGCACACACACACAGAGACACACAGACACACACACACACCTGGTTGTCAGTGAAGTTGTAGTCCAGGGTGAACTCCAGTTTTCCGAAATTCTCTTTTTCCTCCTCCTCTCCTTCCTTTCCCTCTCCTTCCTTAATGAGAGAGAACATAAAATCAATCATGTATCACAGGTATCATTACACAGCCACTGCATTAGTCTCTCCCTTCACACAGTTACTGACACTACATCTGGAAATCACTTCAGATAATTTCAAACCCAGTTGCAAATGAGGTACTTGAACCCATTACACCACACACTATATTGCCCTCCCTCCCTCTGTCTCCTCTCACCTTGCCCTCCTCTCCTTCTCCGGCTCCCTCCTTCTTTCTTCTGCCTCGGCCTCCTTTCCTCTCGCGTGCTTTCTTGGGCTTCTTGCCCTTGTTGATACACTTCTTCCAGATACAGAAACCTAGACAGGCCACCAGAGCCAGCACCACCACCACTATGGCTCCTATTGCCCACATGGGCACTGGGGGAGAGAGAGACATAGGCCTTATATAGCCTTATGACATCTATAATACAACATACATAACAACATACATATAACATACATATAATACTTATATAGTCTTATGCTATCTATTATACAACATACTGTACATAGTGTATATGTCATAACCCTACATAAGGCCTGAGTGTACAAAACATTAAGGACACCTTCCTAATATTGAGTTTCACCCTCCCACTTTTGCCCTCAGAATAGCTTCAATACGTCAGGGCATGGACTCTACAAGGTGGCGAAAGCATTCCACAGGGAGATGCTGGCCCATGTTGACTCCAATGCCTCCCAAAAGTTGTGTCAAATTGGCTGGATGTCCTTACATACGGGAAACTGTTAATAAGCGTGGAAAAATCCAGCAGTGTTACAGTTCTTGACACCAACCGTTGCACCTGGCTCCTACTACAATACTCTGTTCAAAGGCACTTAAATATTTTGTCTTGCCCATTCACCCTCTGAATGGCATACAATCCATTTCTCAATTGTCTGAAGGCTTGAAGTGGATTTAACAAGTGACATCAATAAGGGATCATGTATTTTTTTTACCCTTTTTTTAAGCAACTCAAAATATACAATGTAGAAAAAGATGTGTGTGTGTGTGTGTGTGTGTGTGTGTGTGTGTG
>NW_019943785.1:0-61056 GCF_002910315.2 Salvelinus sp. IW2-2015 | reverse complement strand
TCGAATTAAATACAGACGGAATATCTAAGGTCGATAACTAGCGTTCAAAATGCATCCTGAGGTCTTGCTTTGCGCAATGACGAACGTCGAAAAGAGAGCTCCCTTCGTTCCTTGGCCTTTTATAAGCTCTGAGAACTACGTAGAAACTCCATCCACTTCTCATTGGTTACTGACATCCAGGGGAAGGCGGGTGCAGTTCATGTCGACCCATTATACATACAGAGCTTTAAACTGATCTGAGAACAGAGCCTCGTTTTCAGACCTTCGCAGTTCCTGTCATGGATTTCGCTGCAGAAAGAGTTCTGGTTCACCACAGACAATATTCAAACGTGTTTAAAACTAGAGATTGTTTTCTATCCAATAGTAATAATAATATGCATATTGTACGAGCAAGAATTGAGTATTAGGCAGTTTAATTTGGAGACGAATTTTCCAAAGTGAAAACAGCACCCCCTATATTGAGAAAGGTTAATTTAACTCTTGAATCAACACTAGAAATGTTACACTGGAAAATAAACAATTAGTTAACACTAGCCACTTTGCTGTGAATCAAACACATCTGCAGGCTTCCACACATTTCTAGAACCTTTTAGAATTCTGAAGACCGTAGAGGCCAGGTCAAGGACCCACACTTAACTAAAAAAGTCTTTAATGGGGGAAAGTTATCCAAGGAACCTTAAGAGCTGAGGAAGAACCATTTAAGAACATTTAATTTTTTTCAGTGTATCGAACTCCCAACCTTCCAGGCTCCGGGCAGACACTCGAAACACACAAGGCCACTGAGTTGGTTAGCAGCAACCCTAACCCTATCTAGTTTACTTACTTACCAGGATGTTTAGAAATTATGGCATATTAAAATATTTCTTAAACTACTCGAAAGTGATTGCTTTTTTGTCTCCTCTTGCCTTTTAGCTGAGCTGGGATGCGATTGGCCAGTGGGGAAGCGCGGCCCCGTTTGTGGCTGAGGAGAGAGAAGCCGCCCCAGGCCACGCCTCTCTCCCCTCATCACTCTGACCACCAGTTCAAGAATATGAGAGCAAGTTCTTCAACGAACTCACCCACTTGCCAACTGAGCCTGAACACACACACAGAGTCTTGTACAGCTAACCTTGTGGGGACATACAATTCGTCCATCCTATCTTAAAATCCTATTTCCCTAACCCCTAACCCTAAACCTAACCCTAAACCCGTACTCTTACCCTAAACTTTATCCTAACCTAATTCTAACCTTGTGGGACTAACAAAAATGTCAACTTTTTGTTCGTTTTACTATTGTTGTAGGGACTTCTGGTACAACACACACAACACACACACCACAACACACACACACACACACACACACACACACACACACACACACACACACACACACCACACACACACACACACACACACACACACACACACACACACACACACACACACACACACACACACACACACACACACACACACACACACACACACACACACACATCTTTCATCTGGTGTCTTGGACTTGTGATTTAATGATATTTAGATGCTAGTATTTACTTGTGACGCTATGCTAGGCTATGCTAGTCAGCTTTTTTACTGTGGGGGGTGCTCCCGGATCCGGGTTTGGGAGGAATTAGAGGTTAACACTCATTGGTGTAATGGAACCCCAGTGTTGATATTATTAACATATTCCCCAGCATGCTCTATTGCAGGTCAATTTTTGCATATTCACTTAGGTCTCACTTGTTGAAGGCCTCAGGATTGAAAATGAATGAATGCATCAACCATGTCTCTGTCACCAGCAAACACAGTCATAGATGGTACAAGTAACAAAAATTCACTGGAAAGGCGCCCTGGGAAATATGCAAATAAGTCTTAAACCCTACAGCAGGGCTATTAAATTGCAGTCCTTTCGGGCCGAAACATTTCTGGTTTGGGATTTTTGTATGATTCTTCAAACAACCATCCCATTCAAGGTTTTCTAGAGACACTAYAATGGTTACCATATGGAATTACTCTCAATAACCTTATTTTGTTCCAACTTGCACCTTTATTTTAAAGTGTACCCTGCTGAGTCATACCATTTTTCCCGAAACATGGTAAGTAAGTAAACTGAGTCAATGCACCTTTGCTTGGCACTCAGCTTTAAAGAGACAGATTGGTAGGTAAGGCCCTGTGATAAAATAGCATCCGGTCCAGGGGTTGTACTGTAAAAAAGCCAACTTAACCAACTGCTTAATCAAATCAAATGTATTTATATAGCCCTTCTTACAATGCTTAATCAGCATTATTCTGTGAGTTTGGTGGACATAAGAAAGACAATAAATTGAGCTAATGAGGGAACGTTTGTTCACTCAACAAACTTTGCTCACAGTAACCTTGTAACGATCTGAACGTAGTGGGTGCAGAGTCAGGCGCAGGAGGCAGAAAGTTCAGGATAGCGTTTATTACGCACAGGGTAAAAAAAGCGCTCGCCAAGAATACCGGGCGCACAATAACAAATGCCCAACAAAATATGTACTGTCACACAGTAACACAGTGGGAAAAATAGTTAAGCCCGCACAAAGAGCAGGCGGGCCTACCGGCTTAAATAGCCCAACTAATCAACCTCAACAAGGAACAGGTGAAACTAAACAGACAAAACAAACAGAAAAGGGAAAAGGGATCGGTGGCAGCTAGTAGACCGGTGACGATGACCACCAAGCGCCACCCGAACAGGGAGAGGAGCCACCTTCGGTAGGAGTCGTGGCAAAGCTGAATGTATAAAAACTTGTTGAGTCAAAATACAAATTCATGTTTGTCTTCACTGTAAAAAAGCCAATTTAACTTATTCAGAGTTATTCGGTGAGTAGGGTGGACTTCAGAAGCACAAGAAATGTACCTAATGGGTGAGCGTTTGTTCACTTGACAAACCTTTCTCGAAGTGAGCTGAATTTGAAAAAGCTTGTTGTGTAAAATTACAAATCCATGTTTGCCTTTGGTAGGCAACACTGTATGTTGGGTCAGCTATATGCACAAAGTTTATGCACTCACAATCCTATTGCAGCTGGTTGCCTTACAATTCTACGCTGAATTAATTTTTGTATTTTTTATTTCACCTTTATTTAATAACTTCTTGTCAATAGGGGGGCGCTGTTTTCACTTTGGAAAAAATCGTGTCAACAGGCAGTGGAAGGTTGAATGGGGTGTCTAGCTTGATCTGAGGCCGAATAAGAGCTTTTGGAGTGACAGGTCCGGTATTTTGTTTGTTTTTTGACGACGCGCGGGGGACCTCGACATTGTCTTCTGAAAAGCGTTCGGTATACACGGCGAATATCTCCGGCTCTGATTTTATTTGGTACATATGAGAAAAACATCATAAAGTAGGATTTTTCAACCGAGTTTTATCCGTTTATTCAACGTTTATTGGGACTTTTGGAATTTTCCGTTCTTTGTGGCAAGAGATGATGGGAATGTTCGCGCCACAATGCTAGCCAAGGTTGCTAATTCGACAGAAGAAATGGACATTCTAAACCCAAACAACGATTTATTCTGGAAATAGGACTCCTTGCACAACATTCTGATGGAAGCTCAGCAAAAGTAAGACAACATTTATGATGTTATTTCGTATTTCTGTGTAATATGTTGACTCCTATTCTCCGCCGTGTTGATGAGCGCTGTTTCACTATAACCCAAGCTGTATGTTGTGGTAATTTTATTTTTTTAAATCTAACACAGCGGTTGCATTAACTTCTTCAGGCTGCAGGGCGGTGCCGGTACACTTATGACAACATCCAGCTCAAGTGCAGGGCGCGAAATTCAAAATGTATTTTTTAGAAAAATTTAACTTTCACACATTAACAAGTCCAATACAGCATTTGAAAGATAAACATCTTGTGAATCCAGCCAACATGTCCGATTTTTAAAATGTTTTACAGCGAAAACACCACGTATATTTATGTTAGCTCACCACCAAATACAAAAAAGGACAGACATTTTTCACAGCACAGGTAACATGCACAAAGCCAACCTAACTAACCAAGATCCAACCAAACTAACCTAGAAACAACTTCATCAGATGACAGTCCTATAACATGTTACACAATAAATCTATGTTTTGTTCGAAAAATGTGCATATTTGAGGTATAAATCAGTTTTAAATTGATGCTACCATCACAGCTACCGTCAGATATAGCACCGAAGCAACCAGAGTAATTACAGACACCAACGTCAAATACCTAAATACTCATCAAAAATATTTCTGAAAAATATATGGTGTATAGCAAATGAAAGACAACGATCTTGTGAATACAGCCAATATTTCTGATTTTTTAAGTGTTTTACAGCGAAAACACAATATAGCGTTATATTAGCTTACTACAATAGCTAACACACAACAGCATTGATTCCAGGTAATCGGTAGCGATAGCACAGTTCGACAGATATATGAAATATCATCCCAAAATTGGTCCTACTTTTGCTGATCTTCCATCAGAATGTTGTACAAGGGGTCCTTTGTCCAGAACCGTCTTTGTTTGGGTTTAGAATGGGGTTTTTTCCCTCTTGAATTAGCAAGCACACTGGCCAAGTGGTGCTAAGCTCTCCATCCTGAACAAAAGCAGACAACGCAACACGCCTAACGTCCCGAATAAATTTCAATAATCTAATAAAACTATATTGAAAAAACATACTTTACGATGATATTGTAACATGTATCAAATAAAATCAAAGCCGGAGATAGTATTCGCCTATAACGACGGCTTTCCAGAAGGCGATTCCAGGTCCAACTTCGCGCTTTCGAAAAAACAGGAAATGGCGGACTACTCATTCCAAGAGGATTTATTCCACTTCAGACCAAGATAATCCACTTATTTCTTCTCTCACTTCCTCTTGACATCTAGGGGAAGGTGTATGACGTGTATGTATACTCATACGTATCATGCCCATT
The DNA here is from genome assembly GCF_002910315.2 of Salvelinus sp. IW2-2015. NCBI lineage: Eukaryota > Metazoa > Chordata > Actinopteri > Salmoniformes > Salmonidae > Salvelinus > Salvelinus sp. IW2-2015. The sequence goes on along the minus strand of NW_019943785.1, from coordinate 56,153 downwards.
TATAGGCAAGCCTTTGAACAGAGACCTCGATTTCAGAAATCTCACTTCCTGTCAGGAAGTGGGCTGCAGAAGGAGTTCTGTTTCACTCAGAGAAAAAATTCAAACGGTTTTAGAAACTARAGAGTGTTTTCTATCTAATAGTAATAATAATCATCATATTGTACAAGCAAGAATTGAGTACGAGGCCGTTTGAAATGGGCACATTTTTCCAAGTTACTCAATACTGACCCTGCAGCCATAAGAAGTTTTAAGAGCCAGTGTATCTTTCATTTGCCATACAACAAGTATTTTTATGTAAAGTTTATGATGAGTTCTTTGGTCAGATTAGGTGAGTGTCCAAAATATCTCCGGACATTCTGGAGAATTGTTGCTACGTATTCACAATGTATAACCATGATTTGCTGCTCTAAATATGCACATTTTCGAACAAAACATAAATGTATTGTATAACATGATGTTATAAGACTGTCATCTGATGAAGTTGTTCAAGGTTAGTGATTCACTTTATCTCTATTTTGTCGGTTTTGTGCAAGCTATTTTGGCGGGGAGTAAATTGCATTGTGTGTTTGGCTACTGTAGTGAGCTAATAGAAATATATATTGTGTTTTTGCTGTAAAACACTTTAAAAAATCGGAAATATTGGCTGGATTCACAAGATGTTTATCTTTCATTTGCTGTACACCATGTATTTTTCATAAATGTTTTATGATGAGTATTTATGTATTTCACTTTGCTCTCTGTAATTATTCTGGCTGCTTTGGTGCTATTTGTGATGGTTGCTGCAATGTAAAACCAAGATTTGTAGCTATAAATATGCACATTTTCTAACAAAACATAAATGTATTGTATAACATGATGTTATAAGACTGTCATATGATGAAGTTGTTCAAGGTTAGTGATTAATTTTATCTCTATTTCTGGATTTTGTGAAAGCTACCTATGAGGCGGTGGAATCATGGTGAAAACATGCCGTTGTGTGTTTGGCTATTGTGGTTAGCTAATAGAAATACATAGTGTTTTCGCTGTAAAACATTTTAAAAATCGGAAATGATGGCTAGATTCTCAAGATGTTTATCTTTCATTTGCTGTATTGGACTTGTGATTTCATGAAATTATATTATATTAAATAAATACTAGCATCTAAATATCATGAAATTACAAGTCCAAGACACCAGATGAAAGATACACATCTTGTGAATCCAGCCATCATTTCAGATTTTTTAAATGTTTTACAGGGAAGACACAATATGCATTTCTATTAGCTAACCACGATAGCAAAAGACCCAACTTTTTTCCCCCACCATGTTTTTACTGCATAGGTAGCTATCACAAATTCGACCAAATAAAGATATAAATAGTCACTAACCAAGAAACAACTTCATCAGATGACAGTCTTATAACAGATGTATTGTATAGCATATGTTTTGTTAGAAAAATKTGCATATTTCAGGTATAAATCATAGTTTTACATTGCAGCCACCATCACAACTCTCACCAAAGCAGCTAGAATAACTACAGAAACCAACGTAAAATAGCTAAATACTCATCATAAAACATTTATGAAAAATACACAGTGTACAGCAAATGAAAGACAAACATCTTGTGAATCCAGCCAATATTTCAGATTTTTTAAGTGTTTTACAGCGAAAACACAATATAGCATTATATTAGCTTACTACAATAGCCTACCACACAGCCCCATTGGCGAACGTTGGCGATAGCGAATAAACCAGCAAAAGATATTAATTTTTTCACTAACCTTCTCAAACTCCATCAGATGGACAAGGTCCGTATAACATCATATTACACAATACATATATGGTTTGTTCGAATGTGCATATTTAGCGGCCAATCGTGGTTTTACAATGTGAATAGTAGCAAAACTGCAAACAAAATGTCGGGAGAAAATCTTGGAGAGGCACCTATCTAATCATAACTAATCATAAACTTGACTAAAAAATACAGGTTGGACAGCAAATTAAAGATACACTAGTTTCTTAATGCAACCGCTTGTTTAGATTTTTAAAATTAACGTTACTTACGAACATGACAGCTTACGTTACTTGCGAGACCGTGCCGAATAATGTGCGGAGATATTAGTCTAAACAATTCCGAAAGATATACGAAATTAACATCATAAATTGTTCCTACTATTTGATGAGCTTTCCATCAGAATCTTTCAACAAGTTGTCTTTGTCCAGAAATAATCGTTGTTTGGTTGTAGAAGGTCGTCTTCAACTGTGTAATTAGCAGCAAACGTTAGCCATGTGGCGCAGAAGTGTCCAACTCAGCATAACGCAGAACAAAGAAAATACCGAAAATCGCAATATACTGATATAAACTGATATAACTCGGTTTAAAATACTACATTATGATATTTTTAACACATATAATAACTAATAAGAGCCGGAGATATCTACTTATAAAACATCTTGCGTCAGGCCCAGACGATGAAAAGACCAGTCCTTCCGTTCCAAGAAGTCTTGTTCGACCTAGATCTAGCTAGACACCCCATTCCAACTCTCACTGCTTACTGACATCTAGGGGAAGGCGTATGCAGTGCATGTAGACCCATAGATTCCATGCAAATTAATAAACTCACCCTGGAACAGAGCCCCCGATTTCAGATTTCTCAGCTCCTGACAGGAAGTTTGCTGCAAAATGAGTTCTGTTTTACTCACAGATATAATTCAAACGGTTTTAGAAACTAGAGAGTGTTTTCTATCCAATAGTAATGATAATATGCATATTGTACAGAGCAAGAATTGAGTACGAGGCAGTTTAATTTGGGAACGATTTTTTACAAAGTGAAAAACAGCGCCCCTATTGACAAAAGGAATAACAAAGCAGTGCTGACACAGACACAACACAGAGTTACACATGGGATAACAATAAACAAGCAATAACACACTAAACAAGTCAATGACACAGTTATTATAAAAAAAGTCTATATACAGTGTGTGCAAAAGGCATAGGAGGTAGGCAATAAATAGGCATAGGAGCGAAGTAATTAATTTAGCAGATTTAACTTCTTGGAACTATAGGGGGTGCTGTTCTGCATTAGCATATTTGGGTCTCCAATTAAACTGCCTCGTGCTAAATTCTTGATCGTACAATATGCATATTATTGTTATTATTGGATAGAAAACACTTTCTAGTTTCTATAGCCGTTGGAATTTGTGTCTCTGAGTGGTACAGAACAATATCTAACAGCACTTTTCATGACAGGGGTCAGATTTCAGAAATTTTTACCCTGATCTGGAGTCTGTTTTTTAAGGCGACAGTGAATGCTATGAGAAACGACACTGCCTACGTCTTCCTCTGGGTGTCTGTACGTCATCACGTTTTGAATGGAGTCTATTGCACAATCACAGCACTATAAAACAGAAAACGTAGAAGTACCGCTCTTCCTGCATGCCGTCGTGCGCAAGATGGACATATCAGACCCTGCCCTCCTTCCAAATCGTTGTTTAGAGAGTGGATATTTCTCGGTCATGTTTTTAGTCGTTATAGTTGTTAAAACATCATAATGTAGTTAATTTGAACCGTTTTTATAGCAATTTATATCCGTTTAGTGCGATTTTGAGGAATTTCTTTGTTGTGCACTCTGAAACTTTGGGACACGTTTCGGGGTCCGTTCGATCGTTAGTGGATATTTCGAAGGACAGAGGACATCTATCGACCAAAAGAAGATTACAACATAGAAAGGATACATTGCCCAAGAATCTGATGGGAAGAACAGCTCAAAGTAAGCAATATTTAATATGGATAATCGTTGTTCTGTCGAAATATTTTAAACGCATATTTCGCCATTTTGTTTGTTATCGGTCATTGGCGAACCCTGTATTGAAAGTAAGGATAATTTTAAAATTGTAAGTCAGCGGTTGCATTAAGAACTAATTGTCTTTCGATTCCTGTCAACCTCTGTATTTTTTGTCAAGTATATGATTAGCTTTCGATTAAACTAATCACTCTGGAAAGCTGACGTCCCTCATTTTGATGCTTGAGTTGCTACTATTTTCATTGTATAACCACGGTTTTGTATGGCTAAATTGCAAATTTTCGAACAAAACTGTATATGTATGTTGTAAAATGATGTTACAGGAGTGTCATCGGAAGAATTCTCGAGAAGGTTAGTGAAAAAATTAATATATTTTGGCGGTGATTACGTTATAGCGCTCTTTGGCTGAATCGATGCTCTGGTAAGTTTTCACATGTGGTATCGCCTAACTTATCGATTTATTGTGTTTTCGCTGTAAAACGCTTAGAAAATCTGAAATTTATTGCTGGATCACAAGATTGGGTCTTTCCATTGCTATGCTTTGTCTATTCTTTATGAAATGTTTTATTAAGAGTAAATTGGTCATACACGTTGCTCTCTATAGTAATTCTAGTCGTCTTGTGATGGTCGAACAATTGTAAACTGTGATTTCTACCTGAAATATGCACTTTTTTCTAAACAAAACCTATCCTATACCATAAATATGTTATCAGACTGTCATCTGAAGAGGTTTTTTCTTGGTTAGTGGCTATAATATCTTAGTTTAGCGAATTGGTGATAGCACCTGAAGTAGTAAGAAACTGATGGAGTTAGAAAGTGGTGTTTTTGCTAACGTGTTTAGCTAATAGATTTACATATTTTGTCTTCCCTGTAAAACATTTTAAAAATCTGAAATGGTGGCTTTATTCACAAGATCTGTATCTTTCATCTGGTGTCTTGGAACTTGTAGATTAATGATATTTAGATGCTACTATCTACTTGTGAAGCTATGCTAGCTATGCTAATCAGTGTGTGGGGGGGTGGGGGGTGATCCCGGACCCGGGGTAGAGGCTCGTTAGAGGTTATCACTGGAGTGATAAATAAATGAGCAGATGATGATGTGCAAGTAGAGATACTGGTGTGCAAAATAGCAGAAAAGTAAATAAAAACAGTATGGGGATGAGGTAGGTAGATTGGGTGGACTATTTACCGATGGAATCAACAAACTGCTCGAATTGACCTGAATTTGAACAAGTGTCAACAGGTGTATTAGAGGCGAAGTCAGGTGCAGGAGAGTAGAGTGATGTAAACAGGCGCCCTTTTATTTTAGTTCCAAAACAAGAGCACTACATAAATCAAATGCGCTCAAAACACGGAACTTAACAAAAGTAAAGCGCGTAATAAAACACCACAATAACATGAAACAATTACACACAAAACATGATTGGAAACAGAGGGTTAAATACAAGTAGATTGATTGAGGAAATGAAAAACAGGTGTGTATGGAACAAGACAAGACAAATGGATATATGAAAAATGGAGCGGCGATGGCTATTAAGCCGGTGACATCGATCGCCGAACGCTGCCCGAACAAGGAGAGGAGCTGACTTCGGCGGAAGTCGTGACAGTACCCCCCCCTTGACGCGCGGCTCCAGCGGCGCGCCGACGACGACCCGGAGGATGGCCCGGAGGACGGGAAACTCCCGCAGCAGTTCAGGATCCAAAACATCTGCAACCGGAACCCAGCAACTCTCCATCGGCCCACACCCCTCCCACTCCACGAGGTACTAAAGGCCCCCCACCCGACGCCTCAAATCCAGGATGGAACGAGCGATGTCCAAAGGGGGCGGAGGAACCTCCCGCACCTCAGATTCCTGGAGCGGACGAGCCACCACCGGCCTGAGGAGAGACACATGGAACGAGGGGTTAATAAGATAATCGGAGGGAAACTGTCATCTGTAACATACCTCGTTCACCTTCCTCAGGACTTTAAATGGCCCTACAAACCGCGGACCCAGCTTCCGGCAGGGAAGGTGGAGGGGCAGGTTACGGGTCGAGAGCCAGACCCGGTCCCCCGGTGCGAACACCGGGGTCTCACTGCGGTGACGCGCTGGCTTTCTGGCGACGCGCGGCTCGCTGGAGATGGACACGGGCGGCCTCCCATGTCTCCTCCTCCGCCCTAAACCAGTCGTCCACCGCAGGAGTCTCGGTCTGACCCTGATGCCACGGTGCCAGAACCGGCTGGTACCCCAATACGCACTGAAAGGGGGAGAGGTTAGTGGAGGAGTGGCGAAGCGAGTTCTGTGACATCTCGGCGCAGGGCACGAACGCTGCCCACTCCCCCGGCCGGTTCTGGCAATAGGACCGCAGAAACATGCCCACATCCTGGTTGACTCTCTCTACCTGCCCGTTACTCTCGGGGTGAAAACCTGAGGTAAGGCTGATCGAGACCCTCAGACGTTCCATGAACGCCTTCCAAACTCTCGACGTGAACTGGGGACCCCGATCCGACACTATATCCTCAGGCACCCCGTAGTGCCGGAAAACGTGTGTAAACAAGGCCTCCGCAGTCTGTAGGGCCGTAGGGAGACCGGGCAGAGGAAGGAGATGGCAGGACTTGGAAAAATGCTCCACAACGACCAGGATCGTGGTCTTTCCCTCTGAGGGAGGAAGATCTGTTAGGAAATCCACTGACAGGTGCGACCAAGGAACGTTGTGGAACGGGTAAGGGGTGTAGCTTACCTCCGGGCAGGTGCCTAGGAGCCTTACACTGAGTGCACACCGAGCAGGAGGGAACATAAACCTCACGTCCTTAGCCAAGGTGGGCCACCAGTACCTCCCACTCAGACAGCACACCGTCCGACCGATCCCCGGATGACCAGAGGAGGGAGACATGTGGGCCCAATAGATCAACTGGTCACGGACAGCAGAACGGGTACAGACGCCCAGCGGGACACTGGAAGGGAGCGGGCTCTGCACTTAACGCCTGCTCAATGTCCGCGGCCAGATCCCACACAACCGGCGCTACCAGGCAGGAGGCCGGGAGTATGGGGGTAGGATCCATGGGCCGCTCGTCTGTGTCATACAGCCGGGACAGTGCGTCTGCCTTAACATTCCGGGAACCTGATCTGAAAAAAAGGGTGAAAAAAAAACGGGTAAAAAACATGGCCCACCTTGCCTGACGAGGATTCAGTCTCCTCGCTGCCCAGATGTACTCCAGGTTGGTCAGTCCAGATGGTCAGTCCAGATGAGAAAAGGGGGTTGAGCCCCCTCAAGCCAATGTCTCCACGCCTTCAACGCCTTGACCACAGCCAACAGCTCCCGGTCCCCCACATTATAGTTTCGCTCCGCCGGGCTGAGCTTCTTCGAGAAGAAGGCACAAGGGCGGAGCTTCGGTGGCGTTCCCGAGTGCTGAGAGAGCAAGGCTTCTATCCCAGCTTCGGACGTGTCCCCCTCCACCGTGAACGCCAAAGAGGGATCCGGATGCGCCAGCACGGGAGCCGAGGTACCACTGCAAATGCACCGGGCCCCCCTTCAGCAGTAAGGTAATGGGAGCCGCTACCTGACCAAAACCGTGGACAAAACTGTACCTCCTTTACCGTGGTGGGAATCGGCCAATTACGCACGGCTGAAATGCAGTTACTCTCCATCTCCACCCCTGAGGTGGAAATGCCGTATCCTAGGAAGGAAACGGACTGCTGGAAGAACAGGCATTTCTCAGCCTTGACATACAGGTCATGCTCCAACAGTCAACTAAGCACCTTGCGCACCAAGGACACATGCTCGGCGCGTGCAGCGGAGTAAATCAGAATGTCAGAAGGTCCCTGAAAATCTCGTCCACAAGGGCTTGGAAGACTGACGTAGCATTCATCAACCCGTGTGGCATGACGAGGTACTCATAATGCCCTGAGGTGGTACTGAACGCTGTCTTCCACTCGTCTCCTACCCGGATACACACCAGGTTGTCAGCGCTCCTGAGATCTAGTTTAGTGAAGAAGCGTGCCCCGTGCATAGACTCAATCGCTGTGGCCATGAGAGGTAGCGGGTAACTGTACTTCACCGTGATCTTGTTAAGGGCTCGATAGTCAATACATGGGCGCAGACCCCCTTCTTCAGAAGAAGAAAGAAACTCGGGGAGGCAGGTGAAGTGGAGGACCGAATGTACCCCTGATGCAGAGATTTGGAGACATATGTCTCCATAGCCGCCGTCTCCGCGTGTGACAGGGGATACACGTGACTCCTGGGAAGTGCGGCGTCTACCGGGAGGTTTATTGCACAATCCCCCCAACGATGGGGTGGTAATTGAATCGCCTTCTTCTTGGAGAAGGCGAGAGCCAAATTGGAATATTCTGGGGAATACGCATGGTGGAGACCTGGTCTGGACTTTCCACTGTAGTAGCACCAACGGAAACCCCTGAACTACTCCCTGAGCACTCTCGCAACCACTCCGTGAGAGCCCTCCGTTGCCATGAAACAGTGGGGTCATGACAGGCTAACCAGGGTAGGCCTAGCACCACGGGAAACGCAGTAGAGTCAATGAGGAAGAGACTGATTCTCTCCTTGTGACCCCACTGCGTCACCATGCCCAGTAGAGCTGTGGCCTCCCTATTTAACCCTGACCCTATTGGTTGACTGTCTAAGGCGTGAACTGGGAAGGGCTTCGGCTAAACAGGCTACTGGTTGATTTTATTGGGTCAAAGGCAGTTAAAGTTATTCTGGAATGAAGTATAGCCAAAATAATCTCCTTAAGAATTTGGATTGATGAACTCATGTTGGAAAGTGCCTGTCTAGATTGAGTAATACATTTGTTTTTCGCAAAGGTTAACTTCTTTGATATAGGGGGCAGCATTTTCACTTTTGGATGAATTGCGTGCCCATAGTGAACTGTCTCCTACTCTGTCCCAGATGCTAATATATGCATTACTATTGGATAGAAAAYACTCTGAAGTTTCTAAAACTGTTTGAATGATGTCTGTGAGTATAACAGAACACATATGGCAGGCAAAAACCTGAGAAAAAATCCAAACAGGAAGTGAGAATTCTGAGACTGGTCGTTGTTAACCTCTAACGAGCCTCTACCCCGGGTCCGGGATCACCCACCCCCCCCCACCCAACTGATTAGCATAGCTAGCATAGCTTCACAAGTAGATAGTAGCATCTAAATATCATCAAATCACAAGTCCAAGACACCAGATGAAAGATACGATCTTGTGAATAAAGCCACCATTTCAGATTTTTAAAATGTTTTACAGGGAAGACAAAATATGTAAATCTATTAGCTAAACACGTTAGCAAAATACACCACTTTTCTAACTCCATCAGTTTCTTACTCCTTCAGGTGCTATCACCAATTCGGCTAAACTAAGATATTGATAGCCACTAACCAAGAAAAAACCTCTTCAGATGACAGTCTGATAACATATTTATGGTCTAGGATAGGTTTTGTTAGAAAAAAAGTGCATATTTCAGGTAGAAATCACAGTTTACAATTGCACCGACCATCACAAATCGACTAGAATTACTAGATAGAGCAACGTGTATGACCAATTTACTCATGATAAAACATTTCATAAAAAATAGACAAAGCATAGCAATGGAAAGACACAGTTCTTGTGATTTCAGACAATATTTCAGATTTTCTAAGCGTTTTTCAGCGAAAAACACATAAATCGATAAGTTAGCATACCACATGTGCAAACGTTACCGGAGCATCGATTCAAGCCAAAGAGAACTATAACGTAATCATCGCCAAAAATATATAAATTTTTTCACTAACCTTCTCAGAATTCTTCCGATGACACTCCTGTAACATCATTTTACAACATACATATACAGTTTGTTCGAAAATGTGCATATTTAGCCATACAAACACGTGGTTATACAATGGAAATAGTCACAATCAAGCATCAAAATGAGGGACGTCAGCTTTCAGAGTGATCTAGTTTAATCGAAAGCTAATCATATACTGACTAAAAAATACAGGGTTGACAGGAATCGAAAGAACAATTAGTTCTTAATGCAACCGCTGACTTACATTTTTTAAAATTATCCTTACTTTTCAATACAGGGTTCGCCAAGTGAAGCTATAGCCAAAACAAAATGGCGAAATATGCGTTTAAAATATTTCGACAGAACAACGATTTATCATATTAAATATTGCTTACTTTGAGCTGTTCTTCCATCAGATTCTTGGGCAATGTATCCTTTCTATGCTATAAACTTCTTTTGGTCGATAGATGTCCTCTGTCCTTCGAAATGTCCACTGACAACGACCGAGACCGCGAAACGTTCCCAAAGCTAAAAAGTGCACGACAAAGAAATTCCTCAGAATCGCACTAAACGGATATAAATTGCTATAAAACGGTTCAAATTAACTACATTATGATGTTTTTAACAACTATAACGAGTAAAAACATGACCAGACAAATATTACTGGTTATACAACGATTTGGAATGAGGCAAGTCCGATGTCCTTCACGCTTCAGGCGCGCAACGAGAAAGGGAGGTACCTCCACGTTTTGTGGTTTTATAATGGCTGGGATTGTGCAATCGATTCCATTCAAAACGTGATGACGTACAGACACCCAGAGGAAGACGTAGGCAGTGTCGGTTTCTTCATAGCATTGACTGTCGCCTTAAAAACAGACTCCAGATCAGGGGTAAAMATTTCTGAAATCTGACCCCTGTCATGAAAAGTGCTGTAGATATTGTTCTGTACCACTCAGAGACAAAATTCCAACGGCTATAGAAACTAGAAAGTGTTTTCTATCCAATAATAACAATAATATGCATATTGTACGATCAAGAATTTAGCACGAGGCAGTTTAATTTGGAGACACAAATATGCTAATGCGGAACAGCACCCCCTATAGTTCCAAGAAGTTAAAGTCATCGCCTATTCAATTCCCTGTAATATATGGATCTGTTTGCACTTCCTACGCCTTCCACTAGATGTCAACAGTCTGTAGAACGTGGAATGAAGCTTATGCTGTGTTGTGGGGCCGGATGGGAGGTGTTTGAGTCAATGGTCTGGCAGATTGCCAGTTCTTGGCAATCTGCCAAGATTGCCCTCGCGCATTCCTCATTATATCGCCATGTGTTCCATTACTTATAGAGACTGAAAAGAATTCTCCGGTTGGAACCTTATTGGAAATATAGGATAACAACATCCTGAAGATTGATTCTCTACTAAGTTTGACCAGTTTATTCGACTTGTAATATAACTTTTTGAAGTTTTCGTCTGACGTTTGCCTGCATCTGCGCGAGCATTTGGACACGTGTACTACACATGCTAGCAAAATGAGCTAATTGGACATAAGTAATGGACATTATCGAACAAAACAACGATTTATTGTGGAACTAGGATTCCTGGCACTGCATTCTGATGAAGATAATCAAAGGTAAGGGAATATTTATGATGTAATTTCATATTTCTGTTGACTCCAACATGGTGGAGAAATGTTGTTTTTATCTGAGCGCCGTCTCAGATTATTGCATGGTGTGCTTTTTACGTAAAGTTTTTCTTAAATCTGACACAGCGGTTGCATTAAGAACAAGTGTATTTTTAATTATATGTAAATCATGTATCTTTCATCAAAGTTTATGATGAGTATTTCTGTTATTTGACGTGGCTCTCTGTAATTACTCCGGATATTTTGAGGCATTTCTGAACATTTCTGAACATGGCGCCAATGTAATAAATATGCACATTATCGAACAAAACATAAATGTATTGTGTAACATGATGTCATATGAGTGTCATCTGATAAAGATCAAAGGTTAGTGAATAATTTTATCTCTATTTCTGCTTTTTGTTACTACTATCTTTTGCTGGGAAAATGTCTGTGTTTTTCTGTGGCTATGTACTGAGCTAACATAATTGTTTGGTGTGCTTTCGCCGTAAATCCTTTTTGAAATCAGACATGTTGGCTGCATTCACAACACGTGTAACTTTAATTTGGTATCTTTCATGTGTGATTTCATGAAAGATTGATTTTTATAGTAATATATTTGAATTTGGCGAGCTACATTTTTTCTGGATTTTGGCCAAGTGGGACATTAGTGTCCCACATATCCTAGAGAAGTTAAGGTTAGCCACTGGAACAATGGGGATCCCTAAACTATGGGCAAATTATCTGTCTATGAAATTCCCAGTCGTGCCTGAATCAACGAGCGCCTTATGCTGGGAATGCGGGGACAACTCAGGAAAGTTAACTTGCAATAACAGGTGGGCAACAGAGGGCCCTGGATGAGAATGGTGAAGGCTCACCTGGGGTGACGCCAGAGTGCCCTGCCTGCTGCTTCGACCTCCAGAGGAACCAACCCGACACCGACCGGCAGTGTGCTCTCTGCGGCCACAGATGGTGCACGTGAAGGCCCCTCCTCCGGCCTCCCTGAGCGCAGCACCTCCCAGCTCCATAGGCACCGGAGCGGTGGTGCTGGGAGATGGAACCGACAGAGCTGCGTCTGAACGTCCACGGGTGGCCAGCAGGTTATCCAGCCGGATGGATAGGTCCACCAGCTGATCAAACGTGAGGGTGGTGTCCCCGCAGGCCAACTCCCAACGGACATCCTCGCGCAGGCTGCAGCAATAGTGGTCGATCAGGGCCCTGTCATTACATCCCGCTCCGGCGGCCAGGGTCCGAAAGTTCAAGGCGAACTGCTGGGCGCTCCTCGTCCCCTGCCTCAGGTGGAAAAGACGTTCACCCGCCGCTCTACCCTCGGATGGGTGGTCAAAGACTGCCCGGAAGTGGTGTGTGAACTCCTTAAAGTGGTCCAGCGCCGCATCTCCTTCTACCCACATGGCGTTGGCCCACTCCTGGGCTTTCCCCGAAAGGCACGAGACGAGGGCGGACACCCTCTCACGTCCCGAAGGAGCCAGGTAGACGGTCGCCAGATACAGTTCCAGCTGCAGCAGGAACCCCTGGCAGCGTTCCGCCGTCCCATCAAACTCCCCGGGAAGGGCGAGACGAATCCCACTGGGACCGGGTGCAGGAGAGGCGAGTAGTGGAGACCCCTGTTGTGCTGGGGAGGGCGCTGGAGGGTATCCCTGTCTCTCCCAGCAATCCATTGTCTGGACGATGCGGTCCATGACAGCGCCGAGATGGTAGAACATCGCCGTGTGGTCCCGGACGCGCTCCTCGACCCCTACAACAGGGGTACCTGCTCCTGCTGTCTCCATAGATGGTGTGGAATTCTGTCACAATGTGCTCAACTGGTTGAAGGTAAGTCAGGTGCAGGAGAGCAGAGATGGGTGATAACAAGCGCACTTTATTCATGCCCAAGGAAAACAGCGATAACGCCCGAAGTAAACAAACGGTACAATAAACAAAACACGCGGGTCAAACACATACCCGGCGCAAACCAGCCTGATGCAAACCACACGTAACAAACAAACAATTCCACACACAGACATGGGGGGAACAGAGGGATATATACATTTAGTCAGATGAGGGAATGTGAACCAGGTGTGCGGAAAAACAAAACAAAACAAATGGAAAACGAAAGGTGGAGCGGCGATGGCTAGAAGACTGGTGATGTCAACCGCCGAACGCCGCCCGAACAAGGAGAGGGACTGACTTCGGCGGAAGTCGTAACACTCTCGTGTTGTCCCTTCTTTTAAAACAAAGCCTAAGGGATAAGGCTTTGCCTCGGCTTCCAATCTGTCTCCCTCTAGCTATCTTTCTATTTTTCTCTCATAGTTTTTGTGTGTATGTGCTGCCATGTACAGTATGTGTAACTGATAGATACACACACACATCTGGTATGTCTACATGTTAATGTTTTTAAATGTAAGTTAGATTGTAAAGTATTTTTGTTTTTGTGTGTTTTCATTATGTGTCAGATGCCAGTAAGACTAGCTTTTTCCATTGGCTTCAGCTAATGGGGATCCTAAATAAAATTTAATCTACCTCCATGCCTCCCTCCTCACCCCCTGCCTCCCTCTCACCAACCCTTTCTCTCATCAGTTACTCTATCTCTCTCCTCCCTTCCGTGTCCCCCTATCTTGTTCTCCCTCCCTCGCTCCGTCCCTCCTTCCTTTCTTGGTTCATAGCGTGAGTGTGATGAGGTACAGTGAAACTCTCATTCTTATGCCCACTGTGTCCATCACTAATCCCTCTGACTCCATCACAGGCTGGCTGTTGGCACACACACATGCATGCACATACACACACACACATACTAACATGCACACAAGACCCGCTCTGTTAAATATGCATATGCATACCTCCCTGCAAGGCTGCATTATGCCACACACTCCGACCTTCCTACATCTGCTGTCCTCCTCTCACTGTGCACAGACACGTAACAAGATTCATTGCCAAAGGTAATCCCCAAATCCCAGAGCTTAACTAAATTAGGGACAGTTCAGTTCGCTCTCTGCTCCCGTCCTTCTCCTATCCCCTACTATCCCTTATCCAACCTAAACCACTACCATTAACCCCCACAACATCACCTGCTGTCACGCAGACAGATCCCACCTAGTCATCCAACCAACAATCACATTTCCATAACAATATCTGATTTGTGGCTTGTCAAATTAACCAGTTAAATCCCAGCAGATAGAATGAATAAGCGCAGGATTAGTAAGCACAGCTATGTGATGGTGAGTGATGGGAGGCAAACATAAGACTGCTGGCTGTATGTGTGTGATCTTCACCAGTCAAGATCACACACATGCGCACACACGCTAACACACACATACAAGCACACACACATGCACAATGCGGTGAGAGGGGAGCTAGCTTGGTTGAGTAGCATAGGGTTGGCCACCACTTCTCACTCACAGTGGTATACTCCCTTAAAACTTCTTAAGACTAGGGGGCGGTATTTTTTATTTTTGGCTAAAAAACGTACCCATTTGAAACGGCCTATTTCCCAGCCCCCGAAACTAGAATATGCATATAATTGTCAGATTAGGATAGAAAACACTCTAAAGTTTCCAAAACTGTCTTAATATTTTCTGTGAGTTAAACAGAATTGATATTGCAGGCGAAAACCGGAGGAAAATCCAATCAGGAAGTGCCCCTGTTTTTGAAGCCTCTCTGTTCCTATGCATCCCTATTGCCCATTTAAAGGGATATCAACCAGACTTCTTTTTCTATGGCTTCCCTAAGGTGTCAACAGTCTTTAGACATAGTTGCAGGCTTTTATTTTGAAGAATGAGCGTGAACGATCACATTGCGTAAGTGGATAGGTGGGGGCTCTCAGAGTGAGTTGTGCGCAAAAGGGAAAGGCAGCCATTGTTACTCCAGGTCCTACTGAAAAGCCAACTGTCCCGGTTGATATATTATCGAATGGATATTTGAAAAACACCCTGAGGATGGATTATAAAAAACGTTTGACATGTTTCTGTGGACATTATTGATATAAGTTGGAATTTTTGTCTGCGTTGTCGTGACCGCTCTTTCCGGTGGATTCCTGGGCATAACGCAGCAAACTAACGGAGGCATTTGGATATAAAAAATATCTTTATGGAACACAAGGAACATTTGTTGTCTAACTGGGAGTCTCGTGAGTGAAAACATCCGAAGATCATCAAAGGTAAACGATTAATTTGATTGCTTTTCTGATTTTCGTGACCAAGTTACCTGATGCTAAGTGTACTTATTGTTTTGTCGAGCGATCGATAAATTTACACAAACGCTTGTATTGCTTTCACTGTAAAGCATAATTTCAAAATCTGAGACGACAGGTGGATTAACAAAAGGCTAAGCTGTGTTTTGCAATATTGCACTTGTGATTTCATGAATATGAATATTTTCTAGTAATATTATTTACCTATGCTATGCTATGCTAGTCAGCGTTTCTGATGACAATAATCCCGGATGGGTGGTTCAGAAAGGTTAAACTGATCATGGTGGCAGAACGCAGGGAGTCAGGGCCGGACCTTACTGATTAGATACTGGTTAAATGCTAGATCACCGTGTCAGTGATTAGGGCTTACATGCCTGACTGACCACTCTGTTGGAAGGTTATTCTTTTCACTTCCGGTCTTGGCGAAAGTCACTGTTATTCCAAGGGTTTTATGGTCACATACTAGCATAAGCCTTTGGAGTGGTTTGTGCTGGCCAAGGTCATTGGAATAGGACTAGCTACACAGGCTACTGGTTGATTTTATTGGGCCATAGGCAGTTAAAGTCATTCTGGAATGAAGTATAGCCAAAATAATCTCCTTAAGAATTTGGATTGATGACCTTATGTTGGAAAGTGCCTGTCTAGATTCAGTAATACATTTGTTTTTCGCAAAGGTTAAGGTTAGGATTTGGATTTCGAGGACTGATATTGTGACCAATACTTCACATGACATACAATACAACCATTTGATCAAACGGTGGGTGTAGCTGGTGCATGGAAGTCAGGCGCAGGAGAGCAGAGATGAGTGGACAAAGCACTTTTACTGAGGCAATTATTAGAACAGACGCAACCGCGTCACAAAACAAATGCCCAAAGAACAAGTGAGGCAGCACAAAATACAACAACAAAGTACCAAGTACCAGCTGCCACAAAGCATGGGTACAAAACAGATCCCGGCGAAAACCAGCCGGAAGCGTGCCAACCTTGACAATAAACAATACCCCATACAGACATGGAGGGAACAGAGGGCTAAATACACATAGTAATTATGAGGAGATGTAAACCAGGTGTGCAGGAAAACAAGACAAAACAAATGGATAATGAAAGGTGGCGCGGCGATGGCTAGAAGAGCGGCGATGGCTAGAAGACCGGTGACGTCGACCGCCGAACGCCACCCGAACAAGGAGCGGGACCGACTTTGGCAGAAGTCCTGACACATATACACTAGCGGTAAAAAGTTTTAGAACACCTACTCATTCAAGGGTTTTTCTTTATTTTTACTATTTTCTACATTGTAGAATAATAGTGAAGACATCAAAACAATGAAATAACACATTGAATCATGTAGTAAAGAATAGTGTTAAACAAATCAAAATATCTTTTACATTTGAGATTCTTCAAATATGTTTTGAGCAAAATAGTTTTTTTTTTACACAACTGCAAACTTCAAGGAGTAGGGCACTCAAGGATTTGGTTTGATGGGAAGTTATGATGTCATTGGCCTCCCCTTGCTTGAGGAACAATACAGAAGCAACAAAGAACAAAAGAGGAAAGGCCCACCACCCCACTTGTGCCATATCATGACTTACCTGAACCACCTACTGAAATGTTCATCCAGAAGTGGCGTTCCTGGTGACCAGGGACTTTAATGCAGGCAAACTTAACTTCTTGCAACTATAGGGGGTGCTGTTCCGCATTAGCATTTTTTTGGTCTCCAAATTAAACGGCCTATTGCTCAATTCTTGATCGTACAATATGCATATCCTTACTAATATTGGATAGAAAACACTGTCTAGTTTCTAAAACCGTTTGAATTATGTCTGTGGGTGACCCAGAACTCCCTCTACAGCAAAAATCCTGACATGACTTGCGAAGGTCTGAGAATTATCCTCTGATCTGGGTTCAGTTTATAAGCCTGTGATATCCTATGGCTGGAATTGAACTGCCACCGCCTTCCCCTGGATGTCATTAACCAATGAGAAGTGGAATGGTCTGTCTACGTAGCTGTCCGAGGTTATAAAGCCGGATGGAACGAGAGTACCTTTCTATGTCTCGTTCGTCATGGCGCCTGGCAAGAAGTCAGGATGAAATTTTGGAACGCTCAGTTATCGACCAGAGATGTATCCGTCTGTAATTTAATTAAATATAGGTGTAGAAACATCATAACGATGTTATTTGAAACCGATTTATATCAGTTTATGCGAGTATAGTGCTATTTTTCTGAATTTCCTTTGTATCTTAGTTTGAGGATTTGGACATGGGTGTGCGACATAGCTAATGGTAGCAGCTAGTTCCAAAGGTGAAGAGGACGTTTTACAACAAAGCAACTATTCTTTTGAAGAAAAGACACATTGCCCAAGATACTGATGGAAGCTCGTCCAAAAGTAGGAACTATTTATGATGTTATTACGTATTTATGTGGAAAAATGTCAAGTGTTTGCGCGCCACTTTTGCAGGCACTGGTCTGGCTGCAACGCACACTATATGTCTAGTAACGTTAATTTAAAAAAAATCTAACATAGCGATTGCATTAAGAACTAATTTATCTTTCGATTGTTGTCCAACTTATATTTTTAGTCAAGTTTATGAATAGTATTTTATAAGAATAGGCGCTAATCCAAAATGGCGCCGGCCAGAATACATGCAATGTTTGTAGTGATTACATAGTATAACCACGATTTATGCTGCTAAATATGCACATTTTCGAACAAAAGCTATATGCATTGTGTAATATGATGTTTACAGGTCGTCATCTGATGAAGTATATCAAGGTTAGTCAAATTATATATCTTTTGTTGGGTTGTTACGATCGCTAACATTTACAGCTGGTAAATGCGGTTGTGATTCTGGCTATTGTGGTACGCTCATATAATGCTATATTGTGTTTTCGCTGTAAAACACTTAGAAATACTGAAATATCTCTGGATTCACAAGATCTGTGTCTTTCGATTGCTGTAGGCTGTCTATTTTTCTGAAGTGTTTTAGGATGATTCTTTTGGTAATTGACGTCGGTCTCTGTAATTATTCCGGCTGCTTCCAACGCTATTTCAGATTGCAGCTGCAATGTAGAACTGTGATTCTACCTGAAATATCACTTTTTTCTAACAAAAACTATCCTATACCATGAATATGTTATCAGACTGTCATCTGAAGAGGTTTTTCTTGGTTAGTGGCTATCAATATCTTAGTTTAGCCGAATTGGTGATAGCACCTGATGGAGTAAGAAACTGATGGAGTTAGAAAAGTGGTGTATTTTGCTAACGTGTTTAGCTAATAGATTTACATATTTTGTCTTCCCTGTAAAACATTTTAAAAATCTGAAATGGTGGCTTTATTCACAAGATCTGTATCTTTTCATCTGGTGTCTTGGACTTGTGATTTAATGATATTTAGATGCTACTATCTACTTGTGAAGCCTATGCTAGCTATGCTAATCAGTGTGTGGGGGGTGGGGGGTGATCCCGGACCCGGGGTAGAGGCTCGTTAGAGGTTAAATCCGTTTTACCTAATTTCTACCAGCATGTCACATGTGCAACAAGAGGGAAAAAAACTCTAGACCACCTTTACTCACACACAGAGATGCATACAACGCCCCCCCTCCATTTGCCAAATCTGACCAGAATTATATCCTGCTGATTCCTGCTTAAAACCTGTTATGAAACAGGGGGCAGTGTTCCACTTTGAACGAATTGCGTACCCAAACGGAATTTCCTCCTACTCTGCCCCAGAAGGTAATACATGCATATTATTACTACTATTGTATAGAAAACACTCTGAATTTCTAAAACTGTTTGAATTATGTCTGTAAGTAGAACAGAACTCATTTGGCAGACAAAAACCTGAGAAGACTTCCAAACAGGAAGTGAGAACTCGATTTTCAAAACAGTGCCAAATGATACCCCATATAGTTATGGATAAGCAAACACTTCCTAGGGCTTCCACTAGACGTCACCGTCTTTAGATTTTGGTTATATGATTCTACTATAAAGGAGGGGCTCATAGGAGCTTTTTACTGAGTGGTCTTCAGAAATCTCAGTCTCATTTTGCGCGCGAGCGGAGAGAGTGCTCTCGTTCCAATGCTCTTTCTTCAGACAATGAAATTCTCCGGTTGGATCATTATTGATGATTAATGTTAACCTGTTTGGCTGCAGGGCAGTATTGAGTAGCCTGGATAAAAGGTGCCCATTTCAAACGGCCTCGTACTCAATTCTTGCTCGTACAATATGCATATTATCATTACTATGGATAGAAAACACTCTCTAGTTTCTAAAACCGTTTGAATTATATCTGTGAGTAAAACAGAACTGATTTTGCAGCAAACTTCCTGACAGGAAGTGGAAAATCTGAAATCGATGCTCTGTTCTAGGGCCTGCCTATAAATGTGCTTGATATTTATTAGTATACATGCACTTCATACGCCTTCCACTAGATGTCAACAGGCAGTGAGAGAAGAAATGGAGTGTATAACATGATCTGAGGTCGAATAAAAGCTCTTGGCTGACGTGACCCCAATTTCCTGTTTTCTGGAACGCGCGAGAAGGGACCTGGTATTGCCTTCTGTAAAGCTGTCGTTATAGACGACTAATATCTCCGGCTTTGATTTATTTGATAATGTGACAATATCATCGTAAAGTATGTTTTTTCAATATAGTTTTATTAGATATTGAATTTTTTTCGGGACGTTAGGCGTGTTGCTTTGTCTGCGTTTTTTCAGGAAGGAGAGCTTCGCGCCCCTTTGCTAGCTTTCGTGCTAATTGACTGGAGAAAGAGACATTCTAAAACCAAACAACATTGTTCCCGAAAAGGACCCCTTTTTACAACATTCTGATGATGATCATCAAAAGTAGGACCCATTTTATGATGCTATTTCATATATCTGTCGAACATGTGAACTAGTAGTTTGCGCCAATTTTGGGCATCTCCTCGCGTATAACTAAGCTGGATGTCGTAATGAAGTTATTTTTAGAATTCTAACACGGCGATTGCATTAAGAACTAGTGTATCTATCATTCCTATTCAACATGTATTTTTTAGTAACGTTTATGAATAGTTATTTGGTCAGAATAGTTGAGTGTCATAAAAATATACGCACATTCTGGAAAAAGATGCTACGTTAGCACAATGTATAACCACTCATTTCAGCTCTAAATATGCACATTTTCGACAAAACAATAAGTGTATGTATAACCTGATGTTTAGGACTGTCATCTGATGAAGCTTATCAAGGTTAGTCAAAAATTATATATCTTTTGCTGGTTTGTTACGATCACTAACTTTTGCTGCTGGTAAATGGCTTGTGTTTCTGGCTATTTTTGGTAAGCTAATATAATGCTATATTGTGTTTTCGCTGTAAAACACTTAAGAAATCGGAAATATTGGCTGGAATCACAAGATGCCTGTCTATCATTTGTTGTACACCATGTATTTTTCAGAAATGTTTTTAGATGAGTATTTAGGTATTTCACGTTGGTGTCTGTAATTACTCTGGCTGCTTCGGTGCTATTTCTGACGGTAGCTGTGATGGTAGCTGCAATGTAAAACTGATTTATACCTCAAATATGCAAATTTTTCGAACAAAACATAGATTATTGTATAACATGTTATAAGACTGTCATCTGATGAAGTTGTTTCTTGGTTAGTTTGTGTGGTTCTTGGTTAGTTAGAGTTGGTGCTGCATGCTACCTGTGCTGTGAAAAATGTCTGTCCTTTTTTGTATTTGGTGGTGAGCTAACATAAATATACGTGGTGTTTTCGCTGTAAAACATTTTTAAAAATCAGACACGTTGGCTGGATTCACAAGATGTTTATCTTTCATTTGCTGTATTGGACTTGTTAATGTGTGAAAGTTAAAAATTTCCCAAAAATATTTTTGAACTTCGCGCGCTGCCTTTTCAGCGGAATGTTGTGGGTGTTCCGCTAGCGGAACCCCTGGGCGAGAAAGGTTAAAAGCAAAAACTGAAGCAGGAAGTACCAGTGACTCGCTCAATAGTGCTCAGATGACACAGATGCTACGTTACAGGACTGTTTTGCAGACTGGAATTTGTTCCGGGATTCATCCAATGGCATTGAGGAGTATACCACCTCAGTCATTGGCTTCATCAGTAAGTGCATCGATGACGTCATCCCCACAGTGACAGTATGCACATATCCCAACCAGAAGCCATGGATTACAGGCAACATCCGCATCGAGCTAAAGGCTAGAGCTGCTGCTTTCAAGGAGTGGGACACTAATCCGGATGCTTAAAATAAATCCTGCTATGCTCTCAGAAAAACCATCAAACAAGCAAAGCGTCAATACAGTATTAAGACTGAATCTCACCACATCGGCTCTGACACTCGTCGGATGTGGCACGACTTGAAAACTTTTAAGGACTACAAAGGGAAACCCAGACACGAGCTGCCCAAGTGCTTTGAAAGGCTGGTCATGGCTTACATTAACAGCATCCTCCCAGATACCCTAAACCCACTCCAATTCGCATACTGCCCCAACAGATCCACAGATGAAGCAATCTTGATCTCACTCCATAATACCCGTTCCCACCTGGACAAAAGGAACAGGCTCCCATTAACATCGATGGGGCTGTAGTGGAGTGGGTTGAGAGTTTCAAGTTCTTTGGTGTCCACATCACCAACAAACTATCATGGTCCAAACACACCAAGACAGTCGTTAACCTCTTGACGCTAGGGGTCAGATTCTTTTTTAATAACATTCCCACGGTAAACTGACTATTTCTCAGGTCCAGATCGTAGAATATGCATATAATTCACAGATTATGATAGAAAACACTCTAAAGTTTCCAAAACTGTCAAAATATTGTCTGTGAGTATAACAAAACTGATTCTGCAGGCGAAAACCTGAGAAAATCTAACCCTTTTTATCTGTGTTTCCTGGCCTGTCTATCTTCCATTTAAAGGGGTATCAACCAGATTCCTGTGTATCAACGAGATTTTTCAAAACTAGTCAGGTGTCCTCTGATTAGTTCCTTCGCGCGAGAGGGGTAGCTCTCCATTTTCTTTTTCTCTCTTATTGAATAGGTTACGGTCCGGTGTAAATATTATCGATTATGTTTCAACCTGAGGATTGATTATAAAAAACATTTGACATGTTTCTACGACCATTACGGATACTTTTTGGAATTTTCGTCGAACGGAACGAAGCTTTGGTTTTCTGAACATAACACGCAACCCAAATGGCGTTTTTTTGTTATAAAAGTAATATTATCAAAGGTAAGCGATTCATTTTATTGCTTTTCTGACTTTCGTGACCATGCTAATTTGGGGCTAGCTGTTCTAGCATTGATTGATAGACTCACAAAAGCTTGGATTTCTTTCGCTATAAAGCATATTTTCAAAATATGACACGATAGGTGGATTAACAACAAGCTAAGCTGTGTTTTGGTATATTTCACTTGTGATTGCATGATTATAAATATTGTTAGTAATATTTTGCGCCCTGCAATTCAGCGGTTGTTTAGGAAAATGATCCCGTAAAAGGGATCCGTATCGCAGAGAAGTTAAGAGGGCACGACAGCACCTTTTCCCCCTCAGTAGACTGAAAAGATTTGGCATGGGTACCCAAATCCTCAAAAAATTCTACAGCTGCACCATTGAGAGCATCCTGACCAGTTGCATCACCGCCTGGTATGGCAACTGCTCGGCATCCGACCGTAAGGCGGTACAGAGGGTAGTGCGTACGGCCAAGTACATCACTGGGACCAAGCTTCCTGCCATCCAGGACCTGCAGCTGCAAGAAAAAGTATGTGAACCCTTTGGAATTACCTGAATTTCTGCATAAATTAGTCATAAAATTTGATCTGTTCTTCATCTTAGTCACAACAATAGACAAACACTGTGTGACAGGGGGTGCTATTTCAACTTCGACATTTTGCGTCTCCAAATTAAACTGCCTCGTACTCAATTCTTGCTCGTACAATATGCATATTATTATTACTATTGGATAGAAAACAATCTCTAGTTTCTAAAACCGTTTGAATTATGTCTGTGGGTGAACCAGAACTCTTTCTACAGCGAAAATCATGACAGGACATGCGAAGGTCTGAAAACTAGGCTCTGATCTCGGATCAGTTTAAAACTCTGTGTGTGCCCTATGGATCGAAATGAACTGCACCCGCCTTCCCCTGGATGTCAGTAACCAATGAGAAGTGGAATGGAATCTCTACGTATTTCTCAGAGTTTATAAAAGGCAATGGAGTGACATGTACTTTCTTTTGGACGCTCGCCAAGGCGCAAGAGGGGACATCAGAATGGCATGTTGAATAGCTCTTGTTATCGGGCTAAGATATATCCGTCTGTGATTTAATTCGAAATAGGTGTTAGAAACATCATAACGAAGTTATTTGAAACCGATTTATATCAGTTTATGCGAGTATATTGCTATTTTCGGAATTTTCGTAGTATTGCGTTTGAGGATTTGGTCATGTGTGTGCCAGGTAGCTACTGTTAGCTGCTAGTTCCGAAGTTGAAGTGGACGTTTTACAACAAAGCAACGATTATTTTGGACAAAAGGACACCTTGCCCAAGATTCTGATGGAAGCTCGTCCAAAAGTAAGAACTATTTATGATTTTATTCCGTATTTATGTGGAAAAATGTAAACGCATTTTTCGGCCAATATTGCGGCACTAGTCTGGCTGTAACGCACACTGTATGTCAAGTAAGGTTAATTTTAAAAATCTAAATCAGCGGTTGCATTAATAACCAATGCATCTTTCATTAGCTGTCCAACCTGTATTTTTTTAGTCAATCTAATCGATAAWTAATCGTAAACTTAGGTGCCGTTCCAAGATGGCGCCGGCCAGAATGCATGCCATGTTTTGACTGATTACATAGCATAACCACGATTTGTGATGCTAAATATGCACATTTTCGAACAAACTCTATATGCATTGTGTAATATGATGTTACAGGACTGTCATCTGAAGAATTCTGAGAAGGTTAGTGAAAAAATTTATATATTTGGTGGTGATAACGTTATCGCGCTTTTTGCCTCGAATCAATGCTGGGGTGATGTTAGCTCATGTTGTATGCTAATATAACGATATATTGTGTTTTCGCTGTAAAACACTTAGAAACTGAAATATTGTCTGGATTCACAAGATGTTGGGCTTTCATTTGCTGTACGCTGTGTATTTTTCAGAAATGTTTTAAGATGAGTAATTAGGTAATACACGTTGCTCTCTGTAGTTTATTCTAGTCGCTTTGGGTGAGTTTGTGATAGTGGCTGCAATGGTAAACTGTGATTTACCTGAAAAATGCACATTTTTCTAAAAAAACATATGCTATACCATAAATATGTTATCAGACTGTCATCTTATGAAGTTGTTTCTTGGTTAGTGGCTATATATATCTTTATTTAGTCGAATTAGTGATAGCTACTGATGGAGTAAAAAAATGGTGGACAAAAAAAAGTTGTGTCTTTTGCTATGGTGGTTAGCCAATAGAATAACATATTTTGTCTTCCCTGTAAAACATTTAAAAAATCGGAAATGATGGCTGGATTCACAAGATCTGTATCTTTCATTTGGTGTCTTGGACTGTGATTCATGAACATTTGATTATATGATATCCCTGTGGCTTTAGGCTAGGCTATGCTAGTCAGCTTTTTGATGGGGGGGATCCCGGATCCGGGTTGTGACTCGTTAGAGGTTAACCTTTTCTCAATATAGGGGTGCTGTTTCAACGTTAGCATTTATCGTTCCCAAATTAAACTGCCTCATACTCAATTCTTGCTCGTACAATATGCATATTATAGTTATATGGATAGAAAAAACTCTCTAGTTTCTATAGCCGTTTGAATTATGTCTCTGAGTGAAACAGAACTCATTCTACAGCACTTTTCCTGATATGGAGTGAGATTTCAGAAATTTTGGCCTCTGGTCCCAGGTCAGTTTTAAAGTCCCTGTAAATCCTATGGAGGATACAACACTGCCATGCCTTCTCTAGATGTCAGTAAGAGGTGAAATTTGAATGGAGTCGATTGCGCAATAGGCCGCAGTAAAAAACGCGAAAGACGGATGTACCGTTTCTTCCTGCTGCGCCCTGAGCATAGATGGATCGTCGGACTTCTCTCTTTTCGCAAGCGTGGTTTAGCACTTCATATATCGCGGTCATTCTTTACTCGTTATAGGTGTTAAAAACATCATAAGGTAGTTTATTTAAACCGTTTTATAGAAGTTTATATCCGTTTAGTGCGAATTTTGAGGCATTGCTTGTGATGCTCTTTGAGCGCCGGGCACGTTTCGGGGTCCGTCGAACGTTAGTGGGCATTTCGACGGACAAGAGGACATCTTTCGACCAAAAGAAGATTAGACCGCAAAGAAAGGATACATTGCCCAAGATACTGATGAAGAACAGCTCACAGTAGAACTATTTATGATTGATAAATCGCTGTTCTGTGAAAAATTTTAAACGGCATATATCGCCATTTGTATGGTTAGCTTGCTTGGGCGACGCCCCGGTATTGCAGCAGTAAGGATAATTTTAGAAATGTAAGTCAGCGGATTGCAATTAAGAACTAATTTGTCTTTCGAGTTCCTGTTCAACCCTGTATTTTTTTGCTCAATGTTATGATTAGCTATCGATTAGACTAGATCACTCTCAATATAGCGCCCGACACATTTTTCAGGCCAGTTTCCTACTATCTCATTGTAATAACCACCGTTTTTTTGTGGCTAAATATGCACCATTTTCGAAGCAAAACTCTATATGTTATGTTGTAATATGTGTTACAGGACTGTCATCGACGAATTCTGCACGAAGGTTAGTGAAAAGATTAATATATTTTGTTGAATTTTCAATAACGGTTTATCGCTCCCCTTGCTTGGATTAAATGCTGGGGAACGTTTGCACAATGTGGTATGCTAATATAACGATTTATTGTGTTTTCGCTGTAAAACGCTTAGAAAATCTGAAATATTGTCTGAATTCACAAGATCTGTGTCTTTCCATTGCTATGCTTTGTCTATTTTTATGAAATGTTTTATGATGAGTAAATTGGTAATACACGTTGCTCTCTGTATTTATTCTAGTCGAGTTGTGATGGTGGGTGCAATTGTAAACTATGATTTCTACCTGAAATATGCACATTTTTCTAACAAAAACTATCCTATACAATAAATATGTTATCAGACTGTCATCTGATGAGGTTTTTTCTTGGTTAGTGGCTATCAATATCTTTATTTGGCCGAATTGGTGATAGCTACTGGTGGAGAGAAAAAACATGGTGGACAAAGAAAAATGGTGTCTTTTGCTAACGTGGTTAGCTAATAGATTTACATATTGTGTCTTCCCTGTAAAACATTTTAAAAATCAGAAATGATTGCTGGATTCACAAGAAGTGGATCTTTCATCTGGTATCTTGGACTTGTGATTGAATGATATTTAGATGCTACTATTTACTTGTGACGCTATGCTAGCTATGCTATTCAGCTTTTTTACTGGTGGGGGGTGGGGGGTGCTCCCGGATCCGGGTTTCTGACTCGGTAGAAGTTAAACTAATAACACACAAATTATTGTGTTTTTCTTGTCTATATTGAATACATAATTGAAACATTCACAGTGTTAGTTGGAAAAAGTATGTGAACCCCTACGCTAATGACTTTTCCAAAAGCTAATTGGAGTCAGGAGTCAGCTAACATTGAGTCCAATCAATGAGACGAGATTGGAGATGTTGGTTAGAGCTGCCCTGCCCTATAAAAGAAACTCACAAAAATGTTGTTTGCTATTCACAAGAAGCATTGCCTGATGTGAACCATGCCTCGAACAAAAAATATCTCAGAAGGCCTAAGATTAAGAATTGTTGACTTGCATAAAGCTGGAAAGGGTTACAAATATATCTCTAACAGCCTTGATATTCATCAGTCCACTGTAAGACAAATTGTTTATAAATGGAGAAAGTTCAGCACTGTTGCTGCTCTCCCTAGGAGTGGCCGTCCTGCAAAGATGACTGAAAGAGCACAGCGCAGAATGCTCAATGAGGTTAAAAAGAATTCTAGAGTGTCAGCTTAAGATTTACAGAAATCTCTGGAACATGGTAACATTTCTGTTGATGAGTCTACGACACTTAAAACACTACACAAGAGTGGTGTTCATGGGAGGACACCACAGAAGAAGCCACTGCTGTCCAAATGTTTTTTTGCTGCATGTCTGAAGTTTGCAAGAGAGCACCTGGATGTTCTACAGCGCTTCTGGCAAAATATTCTGTGGCCAGATTAAACTAAAGTTGAGTTGTTTGGAAGGAACACAACACTATTTGTGGAGGAAAAACACGCACAGCATACCAACATTAAAACCTCATCCCAACTGTAAAGTATGCTGGAGGTAGCATTATGGTTTGGGGCAGCCATGCTGCCTCATGGCCTGGACAGTTTGCTATCATCGATGGAAAAATGAATTCCCAAGTTTATCAAGACATTTTGAAGGAGGCTATCTGTCTGACAATTGAAGCTCAACAGAAGTTGGGTGATGCAACAGGACAACAACCCAAAACACAGAAGTAAATCAACAACAGAATGGCTTCAACAGAAGAAAATGCTCCTTCTGGAGAGTGGCCCAGTCAGAGTACTAACCTCAACCCGATTTAAAATGCTATGGCATGACCTCGAGAGCAGTTCACACCAGACATCCTAAGAATATTGCTGAACTGAAACAGTTTTGTCAAGATGAATGGTCCAAAATTCCTCCTGACCGTTGTCAGGTCCGCAACTACAGAAAACATTTGGTTGAGGTTATTGCTGCCAAAGGAGGATCAACCAGTTATTAAATCCAAGTGTGTTCAATAAAGACATGAAAACGTATACTTGTTTGTCTGTTATTAGTTTAAGCAGACTGTGTTTGCCTATTGTTGTGAATTAGATGAAGATCAGATCAAATTTTATGACCAATTTACACAGAAATCCAGGTAAATCCAAAGGGTTCACATACTTTTTCTTGCCACTGTATATACTAGGCGGTGTCAGTGGAAAGCACATAAAATGGTCAGAAGCTCCAGTCGCCCAAGTCATAGACTTTTCTCTGCTATGCACGACAAGCGGTATTGGAGCTCCAAGTCTAGGACCAAAAGGCTCCTTAATAGCTTCTACCCCCAAGCTATAAGACTGCTGAACAATTAGTCAAATGGCCACCGGACTATTTACATTGATCCCCCCCCCCCCCCCCATTTCTTTTGTACACTGCTGCTACTCATTATTTATTATCTATGCATAGTCACTTCACCCCTACCTCATTTACAAATTACCTCGACTAACCTGTACCCCCACAACATTGACTCTGTACCAGTACCCCTGTATATAGCCTCGTTTTTGTTATTTTATTGTGTTACTTTTTATTATTTTTTAACCCTAGTTTATTTGGTAAATATTTTCTTAACTCTTCTTGAACTGCACTATTGGTTAAAGGCTTGTAAGTAAGCATTTCACGGTAAAAGTCTACACTTGTTGTATTCGGCGCATGAGACAAATAAAGTTTTATTTTATTGAGATTTGAGTTTTTCAACCCAAATTATTGAGGGGACATCACAAAATGAGACCTTAACGATCTGAAATATTTCTGACTTTCTTTGGAAAAAATGTTGGGTAACCAGATTGCAAGAACCATCATCTCTGCCTTCTATGATAAGATTCTGAACAACAACAGTATGTAGGGAACAATCATGGCACACATCTTCACACTTGTCTGTTTTGTGGGTTAGATAATGTCGTGGTAATTTCCTGTATTACTCAATAAAGAGAGAGAGAGAGCCAACCACACACAAGTCAGAGTTAAATTATATATTCCATCTTTAATATATATACAAGCTTCACCAAAGCCCTTTAATGACTCTCAGATCAATTCAGTGTCTATAAATGAATTCTCTGAGAGTGCTTACAAAACAATTCTTAGTTTCATTTATAGCCAAGATACACCCCTCTCAACTTACAAAGAATCCTTTACCCGAAAGAGGAGTATCCTATCGCTAGACAGCATCAGCTATAAATCATCGTTCAGTTTGATCTCCCAAGACAAGGTTTAATCTCATGCTTGGTACTTCACTGTCTACCAACCATTACCTCATCCAATGGCATATATCAATTGTCATTTAAGATACTCCCAAACCTGGACAAACTTAAAATCAGACAGTGAGCCCCTTAGGTCAAATATAGGTCAAGATAAGGGCAACCTCAGAGGGGACATACAATGGTTCCAAACACGGCCAAACTCCTTCCCCCTATGAGAAAAGTAGGGAGTGACTGGCGTACAGACATTGTATGAGATAACTAACTGGTTCCCCATTTAATAACTCCATCCCTTCACATGGTTTAGGAATAGTTACAAACAACGTTCCCATAAGAAACCAACGTTCCACTCTGTCCTCCTCCCCTTCTTATATTCTACTTAGTACCACATGGTTTAACAGATACATTGACTTATGAAGACAAGCCTGACCTCTCCCCTCTCTGGCCCCAAGTTACCAATCCCTAGCTCAGAAGATTCTAATGACAAGTATCTCACAAGCATATGATGAAACTGCCGATTTTGCAGGTTTTCCTACTTACAAAGCATGTAGAGGTCTGTAATTTTTATCATAGGTACACTTCAACTGTGAGAGACGGAATCTAAAACAAAATCCAGAAAATCACATTGTATGATTTTTAAGTAATTCCTTTGCATTTTATTGCTGAT
This sequence comes from Salvelinus sp. IW2-2015, assembly GCF_002910315.2. Taxonomy (NCBI): domain Eukaryota; kingdom Metazoa; phylum Chordata; class Actinopteri; order Salmoniformes; family Salmonidae; genus Salvelinus; species Salvelinus sp. IW2-2015. Next base: position 26,139 of record NW_019943785.1, on the reverse strand, counting down.
ATAAGTATTTGATACATCAGAAAAGCAGAACTTAATATTTGGTACAGAAACCTTTGTTTGCAATTACAGAGATCATACATTTCCTGTAGTTCTTGACCAGGTTTGCACACACTGCAGCAGGGATTTTGGCCCACTCCTCCATACAGACCTTCTCAGATCCTTCAGGTTTCGGGGCTGTCGCTGGCAATACGGAATTTCAGCTCCTTCCAAAGATTTTCTATTGGGTTCAGGTCTGGAGACTGGCTAGACCACTCCAGGACCTTGAGATGCTTCTTACGGAGCCACTCCTTAGTTGCCCTGGCTGTGTGTTTCGGGTCATTGTCATGCTGGAAGACCCAGCCACGACCCATCTTCAATGCTCTTACTGAGGGAAGGAGGTTGTTGGCCAAGATCTCGCGATACATGGCCCCATCCATCCTCCCCTCAATACGGTGCAGTCGTCCTGTCCCCTTTGCAGAAAAGCAGCCCCAAAGAATGATGTTTCCACCTCCATGCTTCACGGCTGGGATGGGTTCTTGGGTTGTACTCATCCTTCTTCTTCCTCCAAACACAGCGAGTGGAGTTTAGACCAAAAAGTTATATTTTTGTCTCATCAGACCACATGACCTTCTCCCATTCCTCCTCTGGATCATCCAGATGGTCATTGGCAAACTTCAGACGGGCCTGGACATGCGCTGGCTTGGCAGGGGGACCTTGCGTGCGCTGCAGGATTTTACTCATGACGGCGTAGTGTGTTACTAATGGTTTTCTTTGAGACTGTGGTCCCAGCTCTCTTCAGGTCATTGACCAGGTCCTGCCGTGTAGTTCTGGGCTGATCCCTCACCTTCCTCATGATCATTGATGCCCCAGAGGTGATATCTTGCATGGAGCCCCAGTCCGAGGGTGATTGACCGTCATCTTGAACTCTTCCATTTTCTAATAATTGCGCCAACAGTTGTTGCCTTCTCACCAAGCTGCTTGCCTATTGTCCTGTAGCTCGTCCAGCCTTGTGCAGGTCTACAATTTTATCCCTGATGTCCTTACACAGCTCTCTGGTCTTGGCCATTGTGGAGAGGTTGTAGTCTGTTTGATTGAGCGTGTGGACAGGTGTCTTTTACAGGTAACGAGTTCAAACAGGTGCAGTTATACAGGTAATGAGTGGAGAACAGGAGGGCTTCTTAAAGAAAACTAACAGGTCTGTGAGAGCCGGAATTCTTACTGGTTGGTAGGTGATCAAAATCTATGTCATGCAATAAAATGCTAATTAATTACTTAAAAATCAAACAATGTGATTTTCTGGATTTTTGTTTTAGATTCCGTCTCTCACAGTTGAAGTTTACCTATGTAAAAAATACAGACCTCTACATGCTTTGTAAGTAAGAAACCTGCAAAATCGGCAGTGTATCAAATACTTGTTCTCCCCACTGTATATTAATCAGATATGGCAAATATTATGCCCATCAACCGGTAACCCTGGACGTCCCATGCGCCATAAGCGCTCGCTAGCGGATTTACAAGCATAGCACAAGGGTTTGAATGACTTCTAGGCCGTCTAATTATACACTTTTAAAATGCACCATGTAAAGTAAAGGCTACCTCGTGAACGTACACCAAACAGAACTCACCCGATTGAAATCCCCAATTTAAACCCAAACGTCTTCCTTTTTGATAAAAACGATGAATTCTGGACTCGGTGTTGCGAGAACTGTTGCGCTGCGACCACCCCCTCTCCCCGTCACACTCGCTCTCTCCCCCTGTCCGTTAATCTCCCTTAATATTGCGGTGCCAACTACTTATCCACTTTAAGCCATTTGTCACCATTGATCTCACTCGAAATGCATGTGAAACACCAAAAACACTTAATCACTCAAATTTATTTTCCAGCTTTCCCCATCGGTTTGGCTATTATCTTGTATTGTACACGATACATGGACAGCCTGGAAACTGTCACTTGCTGTGAGTGAACAAAACGACTTTACAGGCATTTGTCAGTCTGGGATCCCCCCCCCCCCCATCTTACTGTGTCATGGTTCACCTTCATAGTGGGAGCGGAGCTAGCGAATGTGGTAAATTTAGAGTCACAATTTCAAAGGATGTCTGGTATCATGTACATGTAGTTAAATTGTATTATGCATGGAACATACGTTTCCACAGACCACTATGTGAACTAGAAATTGTGGTTCCCATTGCACTCCGTTATGGCCCTAGAGTTGACGGTTGTTTTATGGGCCCTGCTTTAAGGCAGTATGACAAGCTATGTAATTGCGCCCCTCTGTGGTCAGAGGTAGTGTCCCTTAAACCTCATGTCAACCTTTCCCCATTATTAAGACCCTCGAAGTCACTGTAGTAGGCCTACAATTATCCATGTTCATTTCTACGAAGAAAAAAGCACACAGATGTAGGCTTTGGGCAACCAGCACTTGTATTAAACAGTCAAAAAAAAAATATTCTTCAAATTTAGTGCAGATTAATAATGACCAGTTATACTTAGTGAAAAGGACCCTTGTGTTGGTATTGAGCTGCTCAGTAAGTGCAAAGCACCAGAATAAACTGATAAGACACCCATTACTCAAAAGCAACAACTTCTGTGATCATTTCACAAGATACCTTCCCTCGCAAATCTAATACAGAGCAATACAGCTTTTACGTTTGACAAGTTCAACACTCTCCCCTCCTTATAGATGCAAAGGCAGCAGGATAGAGCAGAAAAGCCAGGAGTCCTGGTCTGAGGCTGGAGGCCGTAACCTGGGGGTGGACGTGGTTTAGCTCTGGCCTCCCGAGTACCTGTCAAACAGGCCATCTTGTTGTTGACAGCATCCATCTTGGTGAGGTTGGTGATGTGGTCACCCAGCTTCTTAATGGCCTCCACCTGCTCATTCAGGTAATGGGACTCCAGGAAGTAACACAGCTTAAGTGGGTAAACACAGGTGAGACGAGTGACTACAGACACTATTGTAAATGCATCAACACACCAGAGCATGGTGGTAATGGCATAAAGGCAGATAACTCAATGAAGTGTTTGCAGCTGTCCAATTTCGGCATTAGCTGCATTTATTTTGTATATGTAACCAGTGTGAAATGGCTAGCTAGTTTGCAGGGTGCGCACTAATAGCGTTTCAATTGGTGACGTCACTCGCTCAGACCTTGAAATAGTTGTTTCACTTGCGCTGCAAGGGCCGTGGCTTTTGTAAAGCGATAGGTAACGATGCTTCGAGGGTGTCAGTTGTGTGCAGAGGGTTCCTGGTTCGAGCCCAGGTTGGTGTGAGGAGAGGGACTGAAGCAATACTTACATATAGTGTGTATTTGTGTACATCTGTGGACTATTGTGTTTGTGTGAGAGGCAGGTCACACACTGTCATTAGTTAGCAGAGCTACAACCTGTTCAGATCCTGGGAGAATACACTATTCTATGTGATGTACATCTAATGTTTGTGGTTCCACCATAACGTGGAGGACATTACTTACATGGGGGTCGACCTTGACAAAGGCAATCTTGTGCAGGTCCCGCAGGGCCTGGTTCACATTTTTCTCCAGCTGCAGTGCACACTGCATGGCCTCCAGTCCATTGCCCCACTCATCACGATCTGGCTTCTACTCAGGACAGAGGGAACAGAAGGGTTAAGGACTTCTAGAAGAAAGTTCTATGCATACAGTGGGGCAAAAAAGTATTTAGTCAGCCACCAATTGTGCAAGTTCTCCCACTTAAAAAGATGAGAGAAGCCTGTAATTTTCATCATAGGTACACTTCAACTATGACAGACAAAATGAGAAAAAAAATCCAGAAAATCACATTGTAGGATTTATTTGCAAATTATGGTGGAAAATAAGTATTTGGTCAATAACAAAAGTTTATCTCAATACTTTGTTATATACCCTTTGTTGGCAATGACAGAGGTCAAACGTTTTCTGTAAGTCTTCACAAGGTTTTCACACACTGTTGCTGGTATTTTGGCCCATTCCTCCATGCAGATCTCCTCTAGAGCAGTGATGTTTTGGGGCTGTTGCTGGGCAACACGGACTTTCAACTCCCTCCAAAGATTTTCTATGGGGTTGAGATCTGGAGACTGGCTATGCCACTCCAGGACCTTGAAATGCTTCTTACGAAGCCACTCCTTCGTTGCCCGGGCGGTGTGTTTGGGATCATTGTCATGCTGAAAGACCCAGCCACGTTTCATCTTCAATGCCCTTGCTGATGGATGGAGGTTTTCACTCAAAATCTCACGATACATGGCCCCATTCATTCTGTCCTTTACACGGATCAGTCGTCCTGGTCCCTTTGCAGAAAAACAGCCCCAAAGCATGATGTTTCCACCCCCATGCTTCACAGTAGATATGGTGTTCTTTGGATGCAACTCAGCATTCTTTGTCCTCCAAACACGACGAGTTGAGTTTTTACCAAAAAGTTATATTTTGGTTTCATCTGACATTCTCCCAATCTTCTTCTGGATCATCCAAATGCTCTCTAGCAAACTTCAGACGGGCCTGGACATGTACTGGCTTAAGCAGGGGGACACGTCTTGCACTGCAGGATTTGAGTCCCTGGTGGCGTAGTGTGTTACTGATGGTAGGCTTTGTTACTTTGGTCCCAGCTCTCTGCAGGTCATTCACTAGGTCCCCCCGTGTGGTTCTGGGATTTTTGCTCACTGTTCTTCGCTGTATTTATAGTTCCAAACGGAATGGGTCAGTGAAATCCACCCTCACAGCCAATCACGTTTAGAATTTCAACAGAAAATAGGCGGCTCATTTGATGATGATCTCACTATTCATACACATGACCTGAATAAATCAATGTTTGTTACAATGTAAAATTTTATTGGTAACATCGAAAACAGTATCAACCAAAAGCAATGCTACAATGCTAGCTGTTATTGTTGCAAAATGTGTGTGTATTATGTCCTTAGGAGAATAGTACATATTTGACAATTATTTCAGTTACTAAGGTAATTGAGGAATAGCCTAGGTCTATATTTTATTTAGGCTATTAAAGGAATTGAACTTTGCTCCTCTATGGCTGTGACGCAGTTCTGAAACTTCTGTTTAATTCTGTAATAGCACGTTTCAGTAGCTTAATTATTTACCTTTTTCAGAATGCAGTCAAAATAACAACTTTAGGGTTTATCACGCTTTTTTATATAAACTAAATTCGCAGTATGAAGTATGGGAATACAGTCCGTGGACAGAGAACGGATATGATGGCTTTTGTATACATTTTATTTGACAATGCACCTTTCGGTTTGAAATGGCATATTGTAGTTGACAAGTGGTCTATCAAAGTTGCTCACATTAGCCTGAAAATAAAGCCTACACAAAATCAGTAGCTACATACACCAAACTACATACACCTAGGCTATTAGGCAAAAAATGTGAAGTGGAAAACAATTATCAGCTAATGAAAATAACAGACCACAATAATAAGGTAACCTTCCTAACAACTTCAGTTCACATGACCTGATCTTCCATAACTGCTGAAATGGTGCTTTCAGGGTGATGGGCTATTGCTCAATACAGCCATATAGTTGTATCATCATTTGGATTCATAAGAACTAGGTCTTCTGGGGCAGTATGAATCAAGTCTCTCAGAGTAAGACTGCTGATTACCTCCACTATGAACGCCAAAGAGGGATCCGGATGGGCCAGTACGGGAGGCGAGGTAAACAAAGCTCTTAGGTGCCCAAAAGACCTGTCCACCTCAACCGACCACTGCAGACGTACAGGACCCCTTCAGCAGTGAGGTAATGGGAGCAGCCACCTGGCCAAAACCCTGGATAAATCTCCGGTAGTAATTGGCAAACCCTAAAAATCGCTCCACCTCCTTTACCGTGGTGGGAGTCGGCCAATTACGCACGGCTGAAATGTGATCACTCTCCATCTCCACCCCTGATGTGTAAATGCGATACCCTAGGAAGGAGACGGCCTGCTGAAAGAACAGGCATTTCTCAGTCTTGGCATACAGGTCATGCTCCAACAGTCGTCCAAGTACCCTGAGCACCAAGGACACATGCTCGGCGGGTGCAGCGGAGTATATCAGAATGTCATCGATATACACCACTACACCCTGCCTGTGCAGGTCCCTGAAAATCTTGTCTACAAAGGATTGGAAGACTGATGGAGCATTCATCAACCCGTACGGCATGACGAGGTACTCATAATGCCCTGAGGTGGTACTAAACGCCGTCTTCCACTCGTCTCCCTCCAGGATACGCACCAGGTTGTATGCACTCCTGAGATCCAGTTTAGTGAAGAAGCGTGCCCCGTGCATTGACTCAATCGCCGTGGGGATAAGAGGTAGCGGGTAACTGTACCTCACCGTGATTTGATTGAGACCTCGATAGTCAATGCACGGGCGCCCGACCTCCATCCTTTTTCTTCACAAAAAAGAAACTCAAGGAGGCGGGTGAAGTGGAGGACCGAATGTACCCCTGATGCAGGGATTCGGAGACATATGTCTCCGCTTGCGACAGGGGATCCACGTGACCCCTGGGAAGTGCAGCGTCTACCAGGAGATTTATCGCACAATCCCCTTGTTGATGGGGTGGTTATTGAGTCGCCTTCTTTCTCCGGAGCGAGGGTGCTGGAAGATGGAACCGACTGAGCCCTCTGGACATCCGCGGGTGACCAGCAGGTTATCCAACCGGATGGACAGATCCACCAGTTGGTCAAAAGTGATGGCATCCCTGCAGGCCAACTCCCTTCGGACGTCCTCGCGCAGGCTGCATCGGTAGTGGTCGATAAGGGCTCTGCCGTTCCATCTGGCTCCGGTGGCCAAGGTCCGGAATTCCAGTGCGAACTCCTGGGCGCTTCTTGTCCCCTGCCTCAAGTGGAAGAGCCGTTGCCCGGAAGCGGCGGGTGAACTCCTCGAAGTGGTCCAACGCCGCTTCTCTTTCACCCCACACAGCGTTTGCCCACTCCAGAGCTCTCCCCGAGAGGCATGAGACGAGGGAGGACACCCTCTCCCTTCCCGAGGGAGCTGGGTGAACGGTGGCCAGGTATAGGTCCAGCTGTAAAAKAAATCCCTGGCACCGTGCTACCGTCCCATCATAGTCCCTGGGAAGGGAGAGACGCATCCCACTGGGACTGGCTCCGGACGGGCCGGGTAGAGGTAACCCCGGTTGCGCTGTTTGAGGCGCTGGAGAGACTTCCTGTCTCTCCTAACGTCCATGGTCTGGACAACGCGATCCATCGTGGTACCGAGATGTTGTAGCATTGCCGACTGTTCCCGGACGCGCTCCTCGACTCCTCTGACCAGGGTACCTGCTCCTGCTGACTCAATGGGTGGTGTGTAATTCTGTCAGGTGTGTGCGTACTGGTAGCGAAGGCAGGTGCAGGAGAGCAGAGAGTTGTGAACAGGCGCACACTTTATTGAGCCAGGAGAAACCAATAGACGGACGCAACTGTGTCAAAAACATCCAGCCCATAGGCAAAAGGGCAAAACGCTCAAAACAGTCACACTAATTTATGTTTAACAATAAACATCTTCGTGAACAACATGGTAAAAGCAAACCAGTATGGCGCGTCTACAATAAACACGTAACACAAACAATTCCACACAAAGACATGAGGGGGAACAGAGGAATAAATACATGCAGTGTGATTTGGGAATGAAAACCAGGTGTGCAGGGAACACAAAACAAATGGATCAATGAAAAATGGAGCGGCGATGGCTAGAAAGCATGTGATGTCGACCACTGAACGCCGCCCGAACAAGGAGAGGAGAAGACTTCGGCGAAAGTCGTAACAACAGGTAATGTACCCAAGAGTACATGGACAGGGAGGACCTGATCCTAGATTAGCACTCCTACTCTGACAACAGGGTTGCTAAATTTTATCCAGCCCCTGGTCTGTCCTGGCCTAGTATGTAAGGTAGCGCCTCTATTGAGAACAGAACCCCCCTTTTCCTAATATGTAACCCAAAACAGGCTCTATTAATCAGGCGCTACTATCTAGGTTTATTGTTTGTTGAAAAATTATAAAGTTACTTCAAATGGGGGAAAGGGTCTTTGAACATAGTCCTTGAAGTGTGTGCTCTCCGTTTGACCAACTCTTCTAGACTGAACCCCAGTTCATAGCCTAGTTTCTGCCTAGTTAAATAAATGTTTAAAAAATAATTTAAAACAATTGCGTCATGTTTTCATTATTAGTGCAAACAACGTTTGAGACAATGAGACAAAGCCCCTACAGACTGTTGGGAGGGACAGTAGATTTTAAACCGTTGTTACAAAAGGTCTGTGACATACTTGGCATTCCTTTTTTTGTTGTTGCGAAAAGTCAAGCATATAGGCCTAGTTATAAATCCTTACCTTAAGTGTCACGATCGTCGTATAGAGGAGAAGAGGAGGACCAAGGTGCAGCGTGGTAAGTGTTCATTATTTTAATTAAAATATGAAACACTAGACAAAACGATAAACGAACAGTCCTGTAAGGTAAACACACACAAAACAGAAAACAACCACCCACAAACACAGATGGGAACAGGCTACCTAAGTATAATTCTCAATCAGAGACAACTATAGACAGCTGCCTCTGATTGAGAACCATACCAGGCCAAACACATAGAAATACAAAACAGGGACAACATAGAACACCAGACATAGAATACTCACCCACATCACACCCTGACCAAACTAAAAATAGAAACATACAAAGCAATCTACGGTCAGGGCGTGACAAACAGTAGGCCTAGTCTATAGGCAGGAGAGATTGGAATCCATGGTTCATATCAGACATATTTACACAATATGTAAATCTATTAGCTAACCACGTTAGCAAAAGACACCACTTTTTTTACTCCACCAGTTTTTTACTCCATCAGTAGCTATCACAAATTCGACCAAATAAAGATATAAATAGCCACTAACCAAGAAACAACTTCATCAGATGACAGTCTGATAACATATTTATTGTATAGCATATGTGTTTTTAGAAAAATGTGCATATTTCAGGTATAAATCACAGTTCTACATTGCAGCTGCAATCTGAAATAGTGCCGAAGCAGCCAGAATAATTACAGAGACCAACGTCAAATACCTAATTACTCATCATAAATCATTTCTGAAAAATACACAGCGTACAGCAAATGAAAACCCAACATCTTGTGAATCCAGCCAATATGTCAGATTTTTTAAGTGTTTTACAGCGAAAACACAATATAGCATTATATTAGTTTGCCACAATAGCCAGAAACACAACCGCATTTACCAGCARCAAATGTTAGCGATCGTAACAATCCAGCAAAAGATATATAATTTTGGACTAACCTTGATAAACTTCATCAGATGACAGTCCTGTAACATCATATTACACAATGCATATAGGTTTTGTTCGAAAATGTGCATATTTAGCAGCACAAATCGTGGTTATACAATGTGATCAGTAGCAGCATTTCATGCATTCTGGCCGGCGCCATCTTGGAGAGGCACCTAATCTAATCGATAAATAATCGTAAACTTGACTAAAAAATATAGGTTGGACAGCAAATGAAAGATGCATTACTTATTAACTTCTTGCAACTATAGGGGGTGCTGTTCCGCATTAGCATATTTGTGTCTCCAAATTAAACTGCCTCGTGCTAAATTCTTGATCGTACAATATGCATATTATTGTTATTATTGGATAGAAAACACCTTCTAGTTTCTATAGAAGTTGGAATTTTGTCTCTGAGTGGTACAGAACAATTTCTACAGCACTTTTCATGACAGGGTTCAGATTTCAGAAATTTTACCTCTGATCTGGGGTCTGTTTATAAGGCCACAGTGAATGCTATGAAGAAACCGACACTGCCTACGTCTTCCTCTGGGTGTCTGTACGTCATCACGTTTTCAATGAAGTCGATGGGACGTTCACAGCCATTAAATGACAAAAAATGTACGAGACCGTCTTTCTCAACGTGCGCCTCAAGCGTGAAGGCCATCGGACCTGCCTCGTTCCAAATCGTTTTCTAACCAGCATATTTTCTCCGGTCATGTTTTCAGTCGTTATAGTTGTTAAAAACATCATAATGTAGTTAATTTGAGCCGTTTTATATCAATTTATATCCGTTTAGTGCGATTTTGAGGAATTTCTTTGTTGTGCGTTCTGAAAGTTTGGACACGTTTTAGGGAGTCGGTCGTTGGTGGTGGACATTTCGAAGGACAGAGGACATCTATCGACCAAAAGACGTTTATAACATAGAAAGGATACATTGCCCAAGAATCTGATGGAAGAACAGCTCAAAGTAAGCAATATTTAATATGATAAACCGTGTTTCTGTCGAAATATTTTAAACGCATAATTCGCCATTTTGTTTGGTATAGCTTCACTTGGCCAACCCTGTATTGAAAAGTAAGGATAATTTTAAAAATGTAAATCCGCGGTTGCATTAAGAACTAATTTGTCTTTCGATTGCTGTCAACCCTGTATTTTTTAGTCAAGTATATGATTAGCTTTCAATTAAACTAGATCACTCTGATAGATGACGTCAGACATATTGAGGCTTGATTTCCTAGTATTTTATTGTGTAACCACGGTTTTGTATGGCTAAATATGCACCTTTTCGAACAAACTGTATATGTATATTGTAAAATGATGTTACAGGAGTGTCATCGGAAGAATTCTGAGAAGGTTAGTGAAAAAATTAATATATTTTGGCGGTGATTACGTTATAGCGCTCTTTGGCTGGAATCGATGCTCTGGTAACGTTTGTTCATGTGGTATGCTACATTATCGATTTATTGTGTTTTCGCTGAAAAACGCTTAGAAAATCTGAAATATGGTCTGAAATCACAAGAACTGGGTCTTTCCATTGCTATGCTTTGTCTATTTTATGAAATGTTTTTATGATGAGTAAATTGGTCATACACGTTGCTCTATCTAGTAATTCTAGTCGATTTGTGATGGTGGGTGCAATTGTAAACTGTGATTTCTACCTGAAATATGCACTTTTTTCTAACAAAAACATCCTTACCATGAATATGTTATCAGACTGTCATCTGAAAGGTTTTTTTCTTGGTTAGTGATATCAATATCTTAGTTGAGCCGAATTGGTGATAGCACCTGAAGGAGTAAGAAACTGATGAGTTAGAATAGTGGTGTATTTTGCTAACGTGTTTAGTAATAGATTTACATATTTTGTCTTCCCTGTAAAACATTTTAAAAATCTGAAATGGTGGCTTTATTCACAAGATCTGTATCTTCATCTGGTGTCTTGGACTTGTGATTTAATGATATTTAGATGCTACTATCTACTTCTGAAGCTATGCTAGCTATGCTAATCAGTGTGTGGGGGTGGGGGGTGCTCCCGGATCCGGGTTGATACTCGTGAAAGGTTAATGCAACCGCTGTGTTAGATTTTTTAAATTAACGTTACTAGACATACAGTGTGCGTTACAGCCAGACCAGTGCCGCAATAATGGCGGACAAATCCTTTTTCATTTTTCCACATAAATACGGAATAACATCATAAATAGCTCTTACTTTTGGACGAGCTTCCATCAGAATCTTGGGCAAGTTGTCCTTGTCCAAAAGAATCGTTCTGTCGGTTGTAAAACGTCTCTTCAACTTTGGAACTAGCAGCTAACAATAGCTATGTGGCGCAGACATGCCCAAATGTTCAAAACGCAATACTAAGGAATCCGAAAATTGCAATATACTCGAATAAAACTGATATAACTCGGTTTTAACTTCTCACGAGTCACCAAACCTGATCCGGTAGCACCCCCCCCCCCACTGAGTAGCATAGCTAGCATAGCGTCACAAGTACTTGTAGCATCTAAAATCATTAAATCACAAGTCCAAGACACAAGATGAAAGATACAGGTCTTGTGAATAAAGCCACCATTTCAGATTTTTTAAATGTTTACATTAAAAGACACAATATGTAAATCTATTAGCTAACCACGTTAGCAAAGGACACGATTTTTTTACTCCCAACAGTTTTTTCCTGCATCAGTAGCTATCACTAATTCGACTAAATAAAAAAAAATATAGCCACTAACAAGAAACAACTTCATAAAGATGACAGTCTGATAACATATTTATGGTATAGCATAGTTTTTTTGGGAAAAATGTGCATTTTTCAGGTATAAATCACAGTTCTAACATTGCAGCTGCAATCTGAAATAGTGCTGACCCAGCCAGAACAATTACAGAGACCAACGTCATAATAACGAATTACTCATCTTAAAACATTTCAGAAAAATACACAGCGTACAGATATTGAAAGCCCAACATCTGGTGAATCCAAACAATATTTCAGATTTATTAAATGTTTTATAACGAAAAAAAAATGTAGCGCTAAATTAGCATAGCTATACCAGGCAGATTCGGCTAGGCGCCCACGGCCAGTTCACATGCACAACAGATATGATATAACATCGTAAATTGGGTCTTACTATGGCTGATCTTTCATCAGAATGTTGATCAAAGTGTCCTTTGTCAAGATTAGTCGTTGGTTCCGTTCAGAATTGTTCCTTTCCCACTCCATTTAGCACAGGTACTGGTCGAGTGGCACGGATCTCTCAAACGTAAATAAAATCAGACAACGGAACACCACAAAAACTCCCGAAAATTCAAATAATCTGATTAAACTATATTGAAAAAAACATACATTACGATGATATGGTCACATGTATCAAACAAAATTCGACACGGAGATAGTTTTCATCCATAACGCCAGCAAAACAGTACACAATCGCAGCTCCAACTCGTGCGAATCAGAAAACCGGAAGTTGTCGGTCACGCCAAAGAAATAGGTCTTATTTCACGTCAGTACCAGATAAACAAAGAATTTCTCCTCTGACGTCCTCTTGACACCCAGAGGAAGGCGAATGAAGTGTGTTTCTGGTCATAGGGGTCATGACCATATATAGGCAGAGCGTTGAAGCGAGCATAGACTTCTTGCATTCTACTTCTTGTCAGGGAAAGTGCTGTCAAATGACTTGTTCAACTCAGAGACAAAATTGAAACGGTTTTTAGAAACTAGAGATTGTTTTCTTTCCAATGGTATTTATTATATGCATATAGTAAGAGCAATAATTGATAGAGGCAGTTTAATCTGTAGAGCAAATTATGCTAATGGGAAAATAGCACCCCCTGTATTCTCAAGAGTTAAAATAACTTCGTTATGATGCTTCTAACACCTATATCGAATAATTACAGACGGATATATCTAAGGCCGATAACTGAGCGTTCAAAATGCCACTCCTGAGGTCTTGCTTTGCGTCATGACGAACGTCAAAAAGAGAGCTCCCTCCGTTCCTTGGGGCTTTATAAGGTCTGAGATCTGCGTAGAAACTCCATTCCAATTCTCATTGGTTACTGACATCCAGGGGAAGGCGGGTGCAGTTCATGTCGACCCATAGGATACATACAGAGCTTTAAACTGATCTGGAACAGAGCCTCGTTTTCAGACCTTCGCAGTTCCTGTCATGAATTTCGCTGGCAGAAGAGTTCTGTTTCACCCACAGACATAATTCAAACGGTTTTAGAAACTAGAGATTGTTTTCTATCCAATAGTAATAATAATATGCATATTGTACGAGCAAGAATTTAGTACGAGGCAGTTTAATTTGGGAACGATAAATGTCGAAGTTGAAAACAGCACCCCTATAGTGACAAGAGGTTTTAAGAAGTGGTGGGGATATACTGTATATATATATATATATATACACACTGCTCAAAAAAATAAAGGGAACACTTAAACAACACAATGTAACTCCAAGTCAATCACACTTCTGTGAAATGGAATAGACAACAGGTGGAAATTATAGGCAATTAGCAAGACACCCCCAATAAAGGAGTGGTTCTGCAGGTGGTGACCACAGACCACTTCTCAGTTCCTATGCTTCCTGGCTGATGTTTTGGTCACTTTTGAATGCTGGCAGTGCTTTCACTCTAGTGTTAGCATGAGACGGAGTCTACAACCCACACAAGTGGCTCAGGTAGTGCAGCTCATCCAGGATGGCACATCAATGCTAGCTGTGGCAAGAAGGTTTGCTGTGTCTGTCAGCGTAGTGTCCAGAGCATGGAGGCGCTACCAGGAGACAGGCCAGTACATCAGGAGACGTGGAGGAGGCCGTAGGAGGGCAACAACCCAGCAGCAGGACCGCTACTCCGCCTTTGTGCAAGAATGAGCAGGAGGAGCACTGCCAGAGCCCTGCAAAATGACCTCCAGCAGGCCACAAATGTGCATATGTCTGCTCAAACGGTCAGAAACAGACTCCATGAGGGTGGTATGAGGGCCGACGTTCACAGGTGGGGTTGTGTTTACAGCCCAAAACCGTGCAGGACGTTTGGCATTTGCCAGAGAACACCAAGATTGGCAAATTCGCCACTGGCGCCCTGTGCTCTTCACAGATGAAAGCAGGTTCACACTGAGCACATGTGACAGACGTAACAGTCTGGAGACACGTGAAGAACGTTCTGCTGCCTGCAACATCCTCCAGCATGACCGGTTTGGCGGTGGTTCAGTCATGGTGTGGGGTGGCATTTCTTTGGGGGCCGCACAGCCCTCCATGGGCTCGCCAGAGGTAGCCTGACTGCCATTAGGTACCGAGATGAGATCCTCAGACCCCTTGTGAGACCATATGCCTGGTGGGTTGGGCCCTGGGTTCCTCCTAATGCAAGACAATGCTAGACCTCATGTGGCTGGAGTGTGTCAGCAGTTCCTGCAAGAGGAAGGCATTGATGCTATGGACTGGCCCACCCGTTCCCCAGACCTGAATCCAATTGAGCACATCTAGGACATCATGTCTGGCTCCATCCACCACCGCCACGTTGCACCACAGACTGTCCAGGAGTTGGCGGATGCTTTAGTCCAGGTCTGGGAGGAGATCCCTCAGGAGATCATCCGCCACCTCATCAGGAGCATGCCCAGGCGTTGTAGGGAGGTCATACAGGCACGTGGAGGCCACACACACTACTGAGCCTCATTTTGACTTGTTTTAAGGACATTACATCAACGTTGGATCAGCCTGTAGTGTGGTTTTCCACTTAAATTTTGAGTTTGACTCCAAATCCAGACCTCCATGGGTTGATAAATTTGATTTCCATTGATAATTTTTGTGTGATTTTGTTGTCAGTACATTCAACTATGTAAAGAAAAAAGTATTTAATAAGAATAGTTCATTCATCAGATCTAGGATGTGTTATTTTAGTGTTCCCTTTATTTTTTTGAGCAGTGTATATATATATTTATTTTTGTCGGATAAACACTCAACAGTCTAGCCGACCGCTCGGAGGCGTCCTCATGGTTTTAAAGCACATCGTTGCCTCGTTTTGTATCACATTCCAATGATAAAACTGGGGTGGACAAAAATACAATTTCAGAATGTGGGTTGGACATGTTCCTATTTCTCTCCCTCGTTCCCACTCTTATTCCTGTCATAACCTTATGTTTGTTCTACTACTTAGTAGATAAACTCAGGCTCTGCCCTGGCTGTATTTATGGCTTGTCATTGTGACTCAGCATTCTGGAGTCTCAAGCAGAGACGGAAGAGGAAGTGAAACATCCCACTCCCTAATATTTTCTGTTTCAATGAAAGTCAAGAACTACGCATTGGTGTCTATGGGACAGCCAACTCCTAAGCAGACTATGATTTACACTCCCGAGTGTAAAAAGGTAAAAGGGAAAAAGGAGAGAACAGCAGGAACATATACTTTACTATGTAGCTTACTAAGGAATTTTTAAACAAATAGCTCTGAAATGATTGTTTCTGTTTAATTTTGGAGGGAAAACACATCAACAACTCTTGAAAATTGGGTAATATTCCGCAATCACAACTCAAATACCAATATTTTCTGTATTACTTTAAACTGTTTGTCTAACTCTAACAATTCAGAAAGTCACCACCAAACCCCTCATTTAACAATCTTTAAATGTCAAAACCCATTATTCTATTTGTGTCTTTTTGTATAAATATTTATTAGTATTTTCTCTCTCTATGAATGAGAGGGGAGACAGAAAAGTGGAGAAATGTTTGGTGAGGTGTTTCAGCATAGCTCAGTGCTTTCTGTGGTGGTGGGGCAAGTCAGCAGAAAAAACAGAGTGTGCGCCGTGATTGGCTCAGTGTTCTGTCACTTATGAGGACACTACGTCACCACCAAGTCTAAGGGTAGAGCTAGAAAATTCCAGCCCCTTGGGTGTTGCCATAGAGTTACATTAGAAGTGCCCATCCAAGAAGGCTCAAGGTCATTGGCCACGGATAAAATGACGTCAAATCACGTTATATCTACAGTAGCTTTGATTGGACTGATAATGTCAATATCATACTTTCAAAATCTTAGCTAGCAGTCATCATCATGAATCAAGTTCACAATCTAATGGCATATCATTTTCAATCCTTGTCATATGAAGATAAATAATTAAGAGAAATTATAGAGAAAATGTATCGGTGCTCATCGGTCATTGGACATAAACATTACACAACAAGTAGGAAATCACAAATTCAACAATGAGAGGTTTGGAAGGAATCCGTGGCTAATTGCAAGCATTGCAAAGCAATCATTATCCTGCTATTCAGTGGAGCGGCTGTGTGGTCTCAAGTCTAAGATTAAGGGTCTCTTTTCTGAGTTTAAAATTATAAACGTTTATCATTGGCCATGCTGTCAATGAAGCATGATATGTGCTGCGCTCAAAACAACTGTCAACTCGGAACTGCAAAATCTGACTTTAGTGAGTTCAAGGCAACTGGGAACTCAGGTAAAACGAGCTACGACTGGGAAAATACGTTTTCCAACTCAGAATTGTAAATTGGGAACTCGGGCCTCTTTCTAGAGCTACGACCTGAAGATCACTGACGTCATCATGATTCAACCTTTTTTTCCCTGAGTTCCCAGTTGTCTTGAAAGCACCATAAATCCAGAGACTTTGATGACAAAGTTTTATGACAAAATTTGCCTACGAAGGTCAGCCGCGCCACCTTCCTGTTCAAGTGAGCACAGCACAACAAGTCCAAAAATGTATTGTATGCTGCTGCATAAATGATGTAATATGCCAGGGAGATATGTATACTGTAGCTAAGAAAGTAATAATAAGTGTATTTTATGTAGTAAGCTGTTAGTAGCCCATGTGCCTCACCCTAATAATTTGGTCTGTTTTCACCTCTTAATTTCGCCCACTGTTCTGACTAGGTGGTCCACATGTAGCCTATAACCTGTTTTTGAGAAATATAATCATTGAATATTGTAAGAGCTTTCATTGGCTGCTTATATGCCCCCTTTATTTATGCTATGGTTCTGACTTGGTGTACAGGGAGAACACTGTAAAAATGGTCCATGTTCTGAATTCTATCGCTGTACATTTCAAAAGTGCTGAACAAATAGTTAAATTGACTACGTCCGTCCTAACTCGTTCAATGAATGCCTTAATCGAAATTACAGATTGCCTTTTATCTGCTTGTGGTCCCCTTATGCTATGGTTTGTACATCTCAATTTACATTTACATTTAAGTCATTTAGCAGACGCTCTTATCCAGAGCGACTTACAAATTGGTGCATTCACCTTATGATATCCAGTGGAACAACCACTTTACAATAGTGCATCTACTTCTTTTAAGGGGGGGGGGGGTCTAGGAGGATTACTTTTTATCCTTCCATAGGTATTCCTTAAAAGAGGATGTTGTTTTCAGGTGCTGTCCGGAAGTGAGTATTGACTCCGTGACCTGGCGTCGTGAGGGAGTTTGGTTCCACTTGGGGTGCCAGGCAGGGAACAGTTTTTGATGGACTGAGCCGGGAACTGTACTTCCTCAGAGGTAGGGGGCGATCAAGGCCAGAAGGGTGGGGGGGAGTGACGCTCAGCTGCCCTATGGTTGTGGGTGTAGGGGGCGTGATCAGAGTCTGAAGGGTACGAGGGTGCCTTCCCTAACGACAGTCCGTAGGCAAGCAACATGGTCTTGGTAGCGGTATGCGAGCTCAACTGGAAGCCAGGTAGGAGGGAGGACGGCGGGCCGGTGAGCCGAGTCAGGGGTGGGACGTGAGAGAAACCTTGGGAAGTTGAACACCGAACGGGCTGACTGCGTTCTTGGATGTTGTAGGGGTTTAATGAGCAGCAGGGAGGCCAGCAACAGCGAGTTTGCAGTAATATGCCCGACGGGAGCAGAGAAAGTGAGCCTGGATTGAGGGACCTGCGCGCAGCTTCTGTGTGACGGCCAGGGTCGTTACTTGCGAATGTTGTAGAGCATGAACCTACAGGAACGGGCACATTTGCTGGTGTAGTTGGCGAACGACAGGTGGTGTGTCCAGGACTCACGGCCCAGGATTCTTAGCACTCGGGGAG
Source organism: Salvelinus sp. IW2-2015 (assembly GCF_002910315.2). NCBI lineage: Eukaryota > Metazoa > Chordata > Actinopteri > Salmoniformes > Salmonidae > Salvelinus > Salvelinus sp. IW2-2015. The sequence continues at coordinate 7,913 of NW_019943785.1, read as the reverse complement.
GAGGAACATGGAGTTTGTCGACCGTGATGGGCACGATCATGGACGGGCAGTCCTTCCCGGGGGAGGGAAGCAAGCGGCTCCGTCTTGCCGAGGTTCAGCTTGAGGTGTGTGATCCGATCATCCAGACTGATATGTCTGCCAGGACATGCAGAGATGCGATTCGCCACACTGGCTTATCAGAGGGGGGAAAGGAGAAGATTAATTGTGTTGTGTCTGCATAGCAATGATAGGAGAGGCCATGTGAGGAGTATGACCAGGAGGATGGATTGTGTATAGCGAGGAATAGGAGGGCCCTAGGACAGAGCCCTGGGGACACCAGTGGTGAGAGCACGTTCGGTTGCGGGAGACAGATTCTCGCCACGCACATGTAGGAGCGACTGGTCAGGGTAGGACGCAATCCAAGCGTGGGCGGCGCGCCGGAGATGCCAACTCGGAGAGGGTGGAGAGGAGGATCTGATGGTTCACAGTATCAAAGGCAGCGATAGGTCCTAGAAGGATGAGAGCAGAGGAGAGAGAGAGTTAGCTTAGCAGTGCAGAGCGGCTCCGTGACACAGAGAAGAGCAGTCTTCAGTTGAATGACTAGTCTTGAAACCTGACTAGTTGGATCAAGAGGTTTTCTGAGAGAGATAGCAGGAGAGCTGGCGCAAGGACTGCACGTTCAAGAGTTTTGGAGAGAAAAGAAAGAAGGGATAATGGTCTGTAGATTGTTGACATCGGAGGGAGCTGAGTGTGTAGGTTTTTTTCGAAGGGGTGCAACTCTTCGCTCTCGTTGAAGACGGAAGGGACGATAGCCCGGTCAAGGAGATTGAGTTGATGACGACGGTGAGGTAGGGAAAGGTCTCCGGAAATGGTCTGGGAGAAGGAGCAGGGAATAGGCGCAAGCGGGCAGGTTGTTGGGCGGGCCGGGCGTCACAAGATGCGAAGATTTCATCTGGAAAGAGAGGGGAGAAAGAGGTCAAAGCACAGGGTAGGGCAGTGTGAGCAGAACCAGCGGTGTCGTTTGACTTAGCAAACGAGGATCGGATGTCGTCGACCTTCTTTTCAAAATGGTTGACGAAGTCATCCGCAGAGAGGGAGGAGGGGGGAGGAGGGGGAGGAGGATTCAGGAGGGAAGAGAAGGTGGCAAAGAGCTTCCTAGGGTTAGAGGCAGATGCTTGGAATTTAGAGTGGTAGAAAGTGGCTTTAGCAGCAGAGACAGAAGAGGAGAATGTAGAGAGGAGGGAGTGAAAGGATGCCAGGTCCGCAGGGAGGCGAGTTTTCCCACATTTCCGCTCGGCTGCCCGGAGCCCTGTTCCGGAGTTCAGTATAAGCCACATTTGTTTAAGCAAGTCAGCAATATCAGCTACGTTTTTTTAAAAGGCAGTAAATTAGGCTGTTTCGCTGCCAGACAAGGATCCGCTGATAGCCATGTGTAGCAGTGGTAAGGTGTTGGGACTGCTGTTGGGACTCTGCTGTTGTGACAGCTTTATGTAGGCCCTAACAGTTTGTGTGAACCGTTTGTCACCGTTATAGTGCAATTCATGTATTGTTTAGTGTTTTTTTTGTTGCTGTTGCCCCACCAAGACGTATATGCTAAAATCGCCACTGGTTATGCATGCCTAGTTTTTTAATTTAGCCTAGCAGTTGAAAAAATCATCGGGAGTAGGCTACTAAGGGCAAAATAATTGTAACATTTCCACACCCTAATTGTAGGCTAACCAAAACCCAAATGTATAAGGGCACAAGGCGAGACCCAGATGCAGATGCAGGAGGCAGATGGTTAGAGTCCAAGATGTTTATTAACAATCCAAAAGGAGTAGGCAAGAGAATGGTCGTGGACAGGCAAAAGGTCAAAACCAGTTCAGAGTTCCAGAGGTACAGAATGGCAGGCAGGCTCAAGGTCAGGGCAGGCAGAATGGTCAGGCAGGCGGGAATGGAGCACAGAAAAACAGGCAAATGTCAAAACCGGGAGGACTAGTAAAAGAGAATAGAAAAGCTGGAGCACGGGAAAAACACGCTGGTTGACTTGAACATACAAGACGAACTGGCATAGAGAGACAGGAAACACAAGGATAAACAAACTGGGGAAATAAGTGACACCTGGAGGGGGCGGAGACAATCAGGCCCAAAAGCTAGGATATGCATATAATTGATACATTTGGATAGAAACCACTCTAAAATTTCTAAAACTGTTAAAATGATGTCTGTGAGTATGACAAAACTTATTTGGCATGCAAAACCCTGAGGACACACCATCCAGGATTTTTTTTTTTTTTAGGTCACTCTCTTTTCAATTTGTTTTCTATGTGCATCTATATTTCAAAGGCACTTGCTTGCAGTTCCTATCGCTTTCACTAGATGTCAACAGTCTTTAGAAATTGGTTGATGTTTTTCCTTTGAGAAATGAAGAAGTAGCCATTTCCTGTTTGGGTGGATAGCCAAGTGTACTGTTGTGGTTGGGGCGCATGACCTGAAAGCTCGCTCCACTTTGTTTTCGTCCGGTATTGAACACAGTTTATTCCGTCTTAAATTTTATTGATTATTTACGTTTAAAAATACCTAAAGTTGGATTAGGATAGTTGTTTGAAATGTTTGGATCAAGTTTACAGGTAATTTATTAGATACTTTGTAGTCATGTTGCGCGAGTTGGAACCGGTGTATTTTCTGAATCAAACGCGCCAAATAAATTGACATTTTGGGGATATAACGACGGGATTTATCGAACAAAAGGACAATTTGTGATGTTTAATGGACATATCGAAGTGCCAACAGAAGAAGATCATCAAAGGTAAGGCATGAATTATATCGTTATTTCTGACTTTTGTGTTGCGCCTGGTGCGTTGAAATATGATTTTCATGTGTTTGTTTGATGGGGTGGTGTCCTCAGATAATAGTATGGTTTGCTTTCACCGTAAAGCCTTTTTGAAATCTGACACTGTGGCTGGATTAACAAGAAGTTCATCTTTAAACCGATGTATAACACTTGTATGATTTATTAATTATTATTATGAGTATTTCTGTTTTTGAATTTTGCGCGCTGCTATTTCACTGGGTGTTGTCAAATCAAAAAAACAAGCCATACCTGCCATGTTGTGGAGTCAACAGAAGTCAGAAATAGCATTATAAATATTCACTTACCTTTGATGATCTTCATCAGAATGCACTGCCATGAATCCCAGTTCCACAATAAATGTTTGTTTTGATCGATAATGTCCATAAATTATGTCAAATACCTCCTTTTTGTTCACGCGTTTAGTTCAAAATCCAAATTCATGACGCCAGGCCAGACGAAAAGTCAAAAAATTAACAGTACGTAGAAACATGTCAAACGATGTATAGACATCAATTTTAAGGATGTTTTTTTAACATAAATCTTCAATAATGATTCAACCGGTTGTCACGTTCTAACCATAATCTCTTGTGTGTTTTTACTTGTTTTAGTGTTGGTCAGGACGTGAGCTGGGTTGGGCTTCCTATGTTGTGTGTCCTAGTTTGTCTGTTTCTATTGTTTGGCCTCACTATGGTTCCGCAATCAGAAGCAGGTGTTTTGTGTTGTCTCTGTTCGGAATCCAATATTTAGGTTGGCTTTGTTTTGTGTTGGGATTTTGTTGGGTGGTTGTTTTCCTGCTCTTTGTGTTCTCTGCAAATCCAGCTAGGACTGTATGGTTTGCCACATTTGTTCTTTTGTATTTGTTAAGTGTTACGTTTATCGTCTTATTAAATATGTTGAGCACAAACTACGCTGCGTCTTGGTCCGATCCCTGCTACACCTCCTCTTCAGACGAAGAGGAGGAAGGCTGCCGTTACACCGGTCTTTAGAAACGAAAAGGAACGCAGCTACCTCTCACGGGGGCGCGCCTGAGTGAGCTCATGGCACTCTGCCAGACACCTGGTTGAAACAGCTCTCATTCCCTCATCCCTCACAGTAGAAGCCTGAAACAACATTCTAAAGACTGTTGACATCCAGTGGAAGCCTTAGGAAGTGCAATATGACCCCATAGACACTGTATATTGGATAGGAAAACCTACAAACCTCAGATTTCCCCCTTCCTGGTGGATTTTTTTTCAGGTTTTTGCCTGACATATGAGTTCTGTTATACTCACAGACATGATTCAAACAGTTTTAGAAATTTCAGAGTGTTTTCCATCCAATAGTAATAATAATATGCATATATTAGCATGTGGGACAGAGTAGGAGGCAGTTCACTATGGGCACGAAATTCATCCAAAAGTGAAAATGCTGCCCCCTATACCAAAGAGGTTAAACACTGGAGTGATAGATGTGCAGAAAAGGAACAAACAAATATAAATAATTAACAATATGGGGATGAGGTAGTTGGATGGGCTGTTTACAACTGGGCTATGTACAAATGCAGTGATCTGTGAGCTGCTCTGACAGCTGATGCTTAAAGATAGTGAGGGAGATATGAGTCTCCAGTTTCAGTGATTTTTGCAATTCATTCCAGTCATTGGCAGCAGAGAACTGGAAGAAAAGGCAGCTGAACGAAAAGGCTTTGGAGGTGACCAGTGAGATGTACCTGCTGGAGCACGTGCTACGGGTGGTTGCTGCTATGGTGACCAGTGAGCTGAGATAAGGCGGAGTTTTACCTAGCAAAGACTTATAGATGACCTGGAGCCAGTGGGTTTGGTGACGAATATGAGGCGACATCATCACTTCCAACTGACATTCTCTGTCAGTGAAATCAACCAACCTTTGACACAAATCAGCTAATAACTTTGCAACCACTTAGACCAAATTTGTCAAGTTTTCAAGCTTCGTCTACTTCTCTGCTACTCAAATGTGGAGTTTGGAGAGAAAGATGATATTCTCATCAAAAGTTACAGCAAACTAAGTAACAGCACCAACATCATGTTCTGTAACATTTTGGCAAACAGTGTCCATTTTGACCAATACTGCAACAAGTTAGACAAAAAGTTTGAGTTTATGGGATATTCGTCTACTTCTATGCTATTCATAGCTTTGTGTAGAATCAAAATATTCCATACGGAACTTACGGTACAGCTGTTTTTGTAACTGCATTACCACGTGTTTTTCAAACTTTCACAAACAACGGTCTTTTTGACCACTTTTCTGAGGCTTTTTTGAGGAAATAAAGTATCGCTATACGTTAGATTACTCCCTGACTTCTCTAGCTCTTTCATATCGACTCGCATTTTTACATCGGAGCGTCTTTCATTCGTGTGATGCATTAGCTCGTTCAATACTCTATCTCTCTCTTAGTGGGTGGTAAATTTCATGTCTCTCAGCTGTGCGAGATGGCTCATTTCTGTTCGGAATCTTACTATCGAGATACAGATCTGCCGATTATTGACCCTAAACAACACGGTATGAACAAACATATTTGTGAGCTCTAGTAATTCTCGCTCTTATGTTTGCTTGTGTCTGTTTCTCGTAGTCATTTGATATATGAACAATTCTCTGGAAACTGGGAGTGTCTGACTCCGGTTTTTTACAGCACGGAGAGTCGTGATCTTATATAACACATATGCACGTGTGTATTTCTCTCGTCTCGTGTCGTGTTATGCTTCTCTCTCATTTCATGTTTGAGGATAGTTTGTTGACTGGTGTATACTGTGTTGAGCCAAACGTCCACTTGTGAATGGCTGATGTCATTTGCTCCTCGTTCCTGGATCTCAGGACGACAGTCAAGGATAGGCCTCCTCTCTAGTAGAGGAATTATGTCTGGCGCATTAGAGGAGTGAGAGTGAGAAGATGTTAGACCAAAACTATTTCTGTGTTCTATCGCTGTGATTTGTTCTTAAAGGGTCGTGAACAGATCGTTTCTTGGAACAGCTAGATGGACATTGCCGATTGCAGCTGACATGCTGCATTACTCTCATTCTCTTGACCAGCACAACGCACCATCGCTTATGCAAAAAGCGTCGAAATAGTCACTAGTACTTGTGCAAGCCCCGATTTGAAATCTGACTTTGTCTGATGGATAAGGCAGCACACAGGGCATAGACTCTTCTGCATTGGCCCGGTAGTTTTGCGGTTTCAATTCCTCTCTCAAAAAGCTTCGATCAGTAGCTTCATAGAACGACTGTGGAGTGTGTGCTCGTAAATTGGCTTGCATTGTTATAAAAACGTGTGACTCTCTCGGCGTAGTTGGAAACTTCAGAGATTAAGACACCACTGCTTATGACCAGTTATGCTCTAATACAATACATATATTGCTACACCTTCCCTATGGATCAAGTACTTTGTTCTGCTACTATAGTTCTCGGAATAGTTCAAAGAAGTAGCTACAATATATCCACATAACTCTATACTCCCTCTGATTTGCTCTGACCTTGCTGGCTGCTACAAGGTATCTTATCGTGTTGCATCAGGAATTCCAGCACGGTATATTTGGCCACACAAATAATGCCTGTGGTGACAGAAAATCGGATGTTCTGCTGCTGTAGTTGCTCCTCTCGTGACTTGATACGTTATTTGGTGTCTCATCCCCTCACAAAGATAATGGAGACGGTCAGTTGCAAGTGTAATTTTGTCGGCTCTCAATTCTTTTGTTTTTTTTGTTTTTCCCCGCTGTGTTCCCAAAAAGAAATAGCAAGAAATACAACAAGCGTTCATAGATCAATTTTCTATTGATTATCACAGATATATCTCGCAGACGAGGTCTGTTTTTGCGATAACCTTTGATCCTATACTCTTGTTCTAAGTGTGGTTTGCAGTAGACTGTATTAGACTGAAGTTGGTCACATGTCTAGTGCTCTTTGATTTTCAGTCTTACCGCGTGAATGTACAGTTGGAATAGTGTCTCATTCTCATTNGTAATCCATGGCTTCTGGTTGGGATATGTACGTACAGTCACTGTGGGAATGACGTCGTCGATGCACTTATTGATGAAGCCGGTGACTGAGGTGGTGTACTCCTCAATGCCATTGGATGAATCCCAGAACATATTCCAGTCTGTTCTAGCAAAACAGTCCTGTAGTTTAGCATCTGCTTCATCTGACCACTTTTTTATTGACCGGGTCACTGGTGCTTCCTGCTTTAGTTTTCACTTGTAAGCAGGAATCAGGAGGATATAATTATGGTCAGATTTGCCAAATGGAGGGCGAGGGAGAGCTTTGTTCGCGTCTCTGTGTGTGGAGTAAAGGTGTTCTAGAATTTTTTTCCCTCTGGTTGCACATTTAACATGTTGATAGAGATTTGGTAGAATATAAATTAAATTTATATAAATTTTCCATTGATTGTTGAAGAATAGAACTTCTAAATGCCTCATGATCTCAGTTCAACTGTCTTACTCCATGAGAACCGCAAATATAATATATGCTTTTTCTCCAATATTTGTACACAAAGTAGTGTAAACAAACACTATACAGCTTCAAAACAAAAAATAAATTGGTAAAACTGATTTAAGTTTGCCTGCATTGAAGTCCCCGGCCACTAGGAGCGCCGCTTCTGGGTGAGCATTTTTTTGTTTGCTTTTGGCCTTATAGAGTTGATTGAGTTAGATTAGATATTAATTATCATCTAGGCCTAAACATTGTATTAGTTCTCATCTAGGCCTGAACATGTTATCTACCACACCAAATTAGACCTGATTTACTAACACTAACCAGCCTGGACTGGTTTGTACCGTAGTAAATGTAAATCCGTGACACTCCAGTGTGTATGATATGTTACGTTTCATACGGTATGTATTAATTTGTGGATGTCCATCATCCATTTCTTACAACTTGATACAAATCTGCAAAAAAGTATTATATTCCAATTTGTTGTCACTAACATTAGCTAGGCATTAGGTGGCTTATGCTAATGTTAGCTAAGTGGCTAACGTTAGCTAGGCTAGGGGTTAGGGGTTAAGATTAGGGGAAGGGTTAGCTAACATGCTAAGTAGTTATAAAGTTGCTAATTAGCTAAAATTGTCCATGATGAGATTTGAACACGCAACCTTAGGTGT
>NW_019943784.1:124929-134033 GCF_002910315.2 Salvelinus sp. IW2-2015 | reverse complement strand
GTGTTGTGTAACAACTGGAGGGCTCTGTCTGCCTGATGCATCACAGCAGCTTGCAGCCCTGCATATTCATCACCTACACTCTCTGTATGAATCATTAGACCCTGGGTCTGTGTGAGGGGTGTAGTAAACACCTCACTGTTGGACTGGGAAGTATATCTGGTTGATTCCTGGTCTGTGGTGAGGGGTTGTATAAAGCCGACTGTTGGTGGACTGGAGTAGTTCTTTGATTCCTGGGTCTGGGGTGAGGGGGGGTTGTAGTAACAGCCGGACTGTTGGACTGGAGTAGTTCTGGTTTGATTCCTGGGTCTTGGTGAGGGCGTTGGTAGTAACAGCCGGACTGTGTTGGACTGGGTTGTTCAGGTTTGATTCTAGGGTCTGTGGTGAAGGGTGGTTGTAGTAACAGCCTCAGCGGATGACGGATAGTTCTGGCTAGAAGACATTCTAGAATGAACATTAAAAGCAGAAACGTGAGAGTTGAAAAAGATTAACGGGACACTGTGCAAAATCATGACGCAATACGCACCTACACACGAGACCGTTCTTGCTACAATGTTACCGAACCTAAACAACAAACCACACAAACTGAAGTAGAATACATTGTCTAACCGCAGAGTCAATGGAGAAACACTTAGCTAGCAGCGATATGTTTATTTGCAGAGACGTATGTTTATGAGTGTCTGATGACCTAACATGGAGAGTATGAACGTAGGTTCCGCCTTTCTAGGGAGTTTTCCTAGACCACCGTGCTTCTACACCTGCAAGTTGCTGCTGTTGAGGATTTTAGGCTGGGTATATCTGTAAGCAACCTTTGAGATATCAGCTGATGTAAGAAGGGCTTTATAAATACAATTGATTTGATGAACATGCATTTCTCTTGGCGCTACTGTTGCAGACATGACGCTATGCTGTCAAATCCTCCCTCGTGTTTCTAGTTTCACCAGCTGTTTTCAGCAACTGGTATTTTTTGAATTCGGAGTCACAATTGGCATGTTTGCTCGCAACAAACTAGTTAGCTAGCTTCTAGCCCAGTGTTTGATATGCCAATGTGACCTCCCTCGTAATGAACAGTGTCCAGTGTGCTGACGAGAAGGCAACTTTTCTAGCTATGCCTAATGTTGGGGTCACGAATCCACCAGCAACACTAAACTACACGACAAACTACACACACTATGCTAACTACACTATGCTAAAACTTACACACATACACTAAACTACACTATGCTACGCTAAACTACACGACACTACTACACTAAACAATGCTACGCTAAACTACACGACACTAAACGACACTAAACTATGCTACGCTAAACTACACGACACTAAACTACACTTAAAACATGCTTCACTACACGACACTACACTAAACGACACTAAAACTATGCTACGCTACACTACACAACGCTAAACTACACTAAACTATGCCATGTTACACGACACTACGCTAAACTACACTAAGCTATGCCATGCTACACTACACGACACTACGCTAAACTACACTAAACTATACTATGCTACACGACACTACGCTAAACAACACTAAACTATGCCATGCTACACTACATGACACTATGCTAAACTACACTAAACTATACTAAACTACACGACACTACGCTAAACTACACTAAACTACACTACACTACGCTAAACAACACTAAACTATGCCATGCTACACTACACGACACTACACTAAACTACACTAAACTATACTAAACTACACGACACTACGCTAAACTACACGACACTACACTACTCGGCACGACGCTACGCTACTCTACACGAAGCGGCGCTACGCTACAGATGTAGAGTATTCCCCCCAGACAACACAACACTACACAACACAACAACACTGTACGCAACACAGTCACAGCCAGATTGGATCCATCCAGGTACAGATCCCATCTGAAACCTCTTGTCATGTCTGAAACGTGGAGGGAGTCTAGCTCCATCTGAAACCCCTTGTCATGTCTGAAACGTGGAGGGAGTCTAGTCTGGTGTCTTTCTGCTTTACTATTGCCCCTTCTCTGATTGACCGTCCTAGAGGGAGCTCCTGTAGCCAGCTGCTGTCCTCTCCAGGAGAAGTAACAGCTGCTGACTGGGTCTCTGGATAATACCAGTAATAACCCACAACTCCAATTAAATCACAGATTGTCCCTTTTAAAGCAGGAGTTAATAACAGCAGGAGACTGTGGCTGCTCTGGCAGTGGCTCCGCTCTTCAGTCGTCTCCTCTCCTCCTCCCACTGTTCTGGTCCCCTCTTCAGTCCTGTCCTCTCCTCATCCCACTGTTCTGGTCTCCTCTTCAGTCCTCTCCTCTCCTCATCCCACTGTTCTGGTCTCCTCTTCAGTCGTCTCCTCTCCTCATCCCACTGTTCTGGTCCCCTCTTCAGTCGTCTCCTCTCCTCATCCCACTGTTCTGGTAAATTAAAAATAAATTAACCAATATAAAATAATAAAAAAGTACCAAAGATCAAAAAAGTAAACGTGGAGGGTGTTTAGTCATCTGAAACCCTTGTCATGTCTGAAACTGGTAGGGAGTCTAGCTCCATCTGAAACCTCTGTCATGTCTGAAACGTGGAGGGAGTCTAGCCCATCTGACCCCTTGTTCATGTCTGAAACGTGGAGGGAGTCTAGTCAATTCTGAAACCTTTGTCTTGTCTGAAACGTGGAGGGAGTTAAGCTCCATCTGAAACCCCTTGTCTTGTCTGAAACGTGGAGGGAGTCTAGCTCCATCTGAAACCCTTGTCTGTCTGAAACGTGGAGGGACTCTAGCTCCATCTGAAACCTCTTGTTGTGTGAAACGTGGAGGGAGTCTAGCTCATCTGAAACCCCTTGTCATGTCTGAAACGTGGAGGGAGTCTAGCTCCATCTGAACCCTTGTCATGTCTGAAACGTGGAGGAGTCTAGCTCCATCTGAAACCTCTTGTCATGTGTGAAACGTGGAGGGTGTTTAGCTCCATCTGAAACCCTTTTCATGTCTGAAACGTGGAGGGAGTCTAGCTCCATCTGAAACCTCTTGTCATGTCTGAAACGTGGAGGGAGTCTAGCTCCATCTGAAACCCCTTGTCATGTCTGAAACGTGGAGGAGTCTAGTTCGATCTGAAACCCCTTGTCTTGTCTGAAACGTTGGAGGGAGTCTAGCTCCATCTGAACCTTGTCTTGTCTGAAACGTGGAGGGAGTCTAGCTCCATCTGAAACCCTTGTCATGTCTGAAACGTGGAGGGACTCTAGCTCCATCTGAAACCTCTTGTCATGTGTGAAAAACGTGGAGGGAGTCTAGCTTCCATCTGAAACCCTTGTCTGTCTGAAACGTGGAGGAGTCTAGCTCCATCTGAAACCTCTTGTCATGTCTGAAAGTGGAGGGAGTCTAGCTCCATCTGAACCCCTTGTCATGTCTGAAACGTGGAGAGAGTCTAGCTCCATCTGAAACCCCTTGTCATGTCTTAAACGTGGAGGGATTCTAGCTCCATCTGAAACCTTTGTCATGTCTGAAAGTGGAGGGAGTCTAGTCTCATCTGAAACCCTTGTCTTGTCTGAAACGTGGGAGGGAGCCTAGCTCCATCTGAAACCCTTGTCTTGTCTGAAATGTGGAGGGAGTCTAGCTCCATCTGAAACCCCTTGTTTGTTGAAACGTGGAGGGAGTCTAGCTCCATCTGAAACCCTTTGTCATGTCTGAAACGTGGAGGGGTCTAGCTTCCATCTGAAACCCCTTGTCATGTCTGAAACGTGGAGGAGTCCTAGCTTCCATCTGAAACCTCTTGTCATGTGTGAACGTGGAGGTGGTTAGCTCCAATCTGAAACCCTTTGTCATGTCTGAAACGTGGAGGGAGTCTGCTCCATCTGAAACCTCTTGTCATGTCTGAAACGTGGAGGGAGTCTAGCTCCATCTGAAACCCTTGTTCATGTTGAAACGTGGAGGAGTCTAGTTCATCTGAAACCCCTTGTCTTGTCTGAAACGTGGAGGGAGTCTAGCTCCATCTGAAACCCTTGTTTGTCTGAAACGTGGAGGGAGTCTAGCTCCATCGAATCCCTTGTCTGTCTGAAACGTGGAGGGAGTCTAGCTCCATCTGAAACCCCTTGTCATGTCTGAAACGTGGAGGGAGTCTAGCTCATCTGAAACCCCTTGTCATGTCTGAAACGTGGAGGGAGTCTAGCTCCATCTGAAACCCCTTGTCATGTCTGAAACGTGGAGGGATCTAGCTCCATCTGAAACCTCTGGTCATGTGTAAAACGTGGAGGGTGTTTAGCTCATCTGAAACCCTTTGTCATGTCTGAAACTGGAGGAGTCTAGCTCCATCTGAAACTCTTGTCATGTCTGAAACGTGGAGGGAGTCTAGCTCCATCTGAAACCCCTTGTCATGTCTGAAACGTGGAGGGAGTCTAGTTCAACTGAAAACCCCTTGTCTTTGTCTGAAACGTGGAGGGAGTCTAGCTACATCTGAAACCCTTGTCTTGTCTGAAACGTGGAGGGAGTCTAGCTCCATCTGAAAACCCCTTGTCATGTTCTGAAACGTGGAGGGACTCTAGCTCCACCTGAAACCTCTTGTCATGTGTGAAACGTGGAGGGAGTCTAGCTCCATCTGAAACCCTTGTCATGTCTGAAACGTGGAGGGAGTCTAGCTCCATCTGAAACCCCTTGTATATGTCTGAAACGTGGAGGGAGTCTAGCTCCATCTGAAACTCTTGTCATGTGTGAAACGTGGAGGTGTTAGCCCATCTGAAACCCTTTGTCATGTCTGAAACGTGGAGGGAGTCTAGCTCCATCTGAAACCTCTTGTCAGTCTGAAACGTGGAGGGAGTCTAGCTCCATCTGAAACCCCTTGTCATGTCTGAAACGTGGAGGGAGTCTAGTTCGATCTGAAACCCTTGTCTTGTCTGAACGTGGAGGGAGTCTAGCTCCATCTGAAACCCTTGTCTTGTCTGAAACGTGGAGGGAGTCTAGCTCCATCTGAAACCCCTTGTCATGTCTGAAACGTGGAGGGACTCTAGCTCCATCTGAAACCTCTTGTCATGTGTGAACGTGGAGGGAGTCTAGCTCCATCTGAAACCCCTTGTCATGTCTGAAACGTGGAGGTAGTCTAGCTCCATCTGAAACCTCTTGTCATGTCTGAAACGTGGAGGGATCTAGCTCCATCTGAAACCCCTTGTCATGTCTGAACGTGGAGAGAGTCTAGCTCCATCTGAAACCCTTTTCATGTCTGAAACGTGGAGGGATTCTAGCTCCATCTGAAACCCTTGTCATGTCTGAAATGTGGAGGGAGTCTAGCTCCATCTGAAACCCCTTGTCTTGTCTGAAACGTGGAGGGAGCCTAGCTCCATCTGAAACCCTTGTCTTGTCTGAAACGTGGAGGGAGTCTAGCTCCATCTGAAACCCCTTGTGTTGTCTGAAACGTGGAGGGAGTCTAGCTCCATCTGAAACCCTTTGTCATGTCTGAAACGTGGAGGGAGTCTAGCTCCATCTGAAACCCCTTGTCTGTCTGAAACGTGGAGGGAGTCTAGCTCCATCTGAAACCTCTTGTCATGTGTGGAAACGTGGAGGGTGTTTAGCTCCATCTGAAACCCTTTGTCATGTCTGAAACGTGGAGGGAGTCTAGCTCATCTGAAACCTCTTGTCATGTCTGAAACGTGGAGGGAGTCTAGCTCCATCTGCAACCCTTGTATGTCTGAAACGTGGAGGGAGTCTAGTTCGATCTGAAACCCCTTGTCTTGTCTGAAACGTGGAGGGAGTCTAGCTCCATCTGAAACCCCTTGTCTGTCTGAAACGTGGAGGGAGTTCTAGCTCCATCTGAAATCCTGTTCATGTCTGAAACGTGGAGGGACTCTAGCTCCATCTGAAACCTCTTGTCATGTGTGAAACGTGGAGGGAGTCTAGCTCCATCTGAAACCCCTTGTCATGTCTGAAACGTGGAGGGAGTCTAGCTCCATCTGAAACCTCTTGTCATGTCTGAAACGTGGAGGGTGTCTAGCTCCATCTGAAAACCCCTTGTAAGTCTGAAACGTGGAGGAGTCTAGCTCCATCTGAAACCTCTTGTCATGTCTGAAACGTGGAGGAGTCTAGCTCCATCTGAAACCTCTTTGTCATGTCTGAAACGTAGAGGGAGTCTAGTCCATCTGAAACCCCTTGTCATGTCTGAAACGTGGAGGGAGTCTAGCTCCATCTGAAACCTTTGTCATGTCTGAAACGTGGAGGAGTCTAGCTCCATCTGAAACCCTTTGTCATGTCTGAAACGTGGAGGAGTCTAGCTCCATCTGAAACTCTTGTCATGTCGAAACGTGGAGGGAGTCTAGCTCCATCTGAAACCCCTTGTCATGACTGAAACGTGGAGGGGAGTCTAGTTCGATCTGAAACCCCTTGTCTTGTCTGAAACGTGGAGGGAGTCTAGCTCCATCTGAAACCTTTGTCTTGTCTGAAACGTGGAGGGAGTCTAGCTCCATCTGAAACCCCTTGTCATGTCTGAAACGTGGAGGGACTCTAGCTCCATCTGAAACCTCTTGTCATGTCTGAAACGTGGAGGGAGTCTAGCTCCAATCTGAAACCCCTTGTCATGTCTGAAACGTGGAGAGAGTCTAGCTCCATCTGAAACCCCTTGTCATGTCTGAAACGTGGAGGGATTCTAGCTCCATCTGAAACCCTTGTCATGTCTGAAACGTGGAGGGAGTCTAGCTCCATCTGAAACCTTGTCTTGTCTGAAACGTGGAGGGAGCCTAGCTCATCTGAAACCCCTTGTCTTGTCTGAAAGTGGAGGGAGTCTAGCTCCATCTGAAACCCCTTGTGTGTCTGAAACGTGGAGGGAGTCTAGCTCCATCTGAAACCCCTTGTCAGTCTGAAACGTGGAGGGAGTCTATCTCCATCTGAAACCCCTTGTCATGTCTGAAACGTGAGGGAGTCTAGCTCCATCTGAAACCCCTTGTCATGTCTGAAACGTGGAGGGAGTCTAGCTCCATCTGAAAACTCTTGTCATGTGTGAAACGTGGAGGGTGTTTAGCTCCATCTGAAACCCTTTGTCATGTCTGAACGTGGAGGAGTTAGCTCCATCTGAAACCTCTTGTCATGTCTGAAACGTGGAGGGAGTCTAGCTCCATCTGAAACCCTTGTCATGTCTGAAACGTGGAGGGAGTCTAGTTCAATCTGAAACCCCTTGTCTTGTCTGAAAGTGGAGGGAGTCTAGCTCCATCTGAAACCCCTTGTCTTGTCTGAAACGTGGAGGGAGTCTAGCTCCATCTGAAACCCTTGTCATGTCTGAAACGTGGAGGGACTCTAGCTCCATCTGAAACCTCTTGTCATGTGTGAAACGTGGAGGGAGTCTGCTCCATCTGAAACCTTTGTCATGTCTGAAAACGTGGAGGGAGTCTAGCTCATCTGAAACCTCTTGTCATGTCTGAAACGTGGAGGGAGTCTAGCTCCATCTGAACCCCTTGTCAAGTCTGAAACGTGGGGAGTCTAGCTCCATCTGAAACCTCTTGTCATGTCTGAAACGTGGAGGGATTCTAGCTCCATCTGAAACCTCTTTGTCATGTCTGAAACGTAGAGGGAGTCTAGCTCCATCTGAAAACCCTTGTCATGTCTGAAACGTGGAGGGAGTCTAGCTCCATCTGAAACCTCTTGTCATGTCTGAAACGTGGAGGGAGTCTAGCTCCATCTGAACCCCTTGTCATGTCTGAAACGTGGAGGGAGTCTAGCTCCATCTGAAACCCCTTGACATGTCTGAAACGTGGAGGAGTCTAGCTCCATCTGAAACCTCTTGTCATGTCTGAAACGTGGAGGGAGTCTAGCTCCATCTGAAACTCTTGTCATGTCTGAAACGTGGAGGGAGTCTAGCTCCATCTGAAACCCTTGTCATGTCTGAAACGTGGAGAGTCTAGCTCCATCTGAACGCTCTGTCATGTCTGAAACGTGGAGGGATTCTAGCTCCATCTGAAACCCTTGTCATGTCTGAAACGTGGAGGGAGTCTAGCTCCATCTGAAACCCCTTGTCATTCTGAAATGTGGAGGGAGTCTAGCTCCATCTGAACCCCTTGTCTTGTCTGAAACGTGGAGGGAGCCTAGCTCCATCTGAAACCCTTGTCTTGTCTGAAACGTGGAGGGAGTCTAGCTCCATCTGAACCCCTTGTGGTGTCTGAAACGTGGAGGGAGTCTAGCTCCATCTGAAACCCTTGTCATGTCTGAAACGTGGAGGGACTCTAGCTCCATCTGAAACCTCTTGTCATGTGTGAAACGTGAGGAGTCTAGCTCCATCTGAAACCCCTTGTCATGTCTGAAACGTGGAGGGAGTCTAGCTCCATCTGAAACCTCTTGTCATGTCTGAAACGTGGAGGGAGTCTAGCTCCATCTGAAACCCCTTGTCAAGTCTGAAACGTGGAGGGAGTCTAGCTCCATCTGAAACCTTTGTCATGTCTGAAACGTGAGGGAGTCTAGCTCCATCTGAAACCTCTTGTCATGTCTGAAACGTGAGAGGGAGTCTAGCTCCATCTGAAACCCCTTGTCATGTCTGAAACGTGGAGGGAGTCTAGCTCCATCTGAAAACCCTTTGTCATGTCTGAAACGTGGAGGGAGTCTAGCTCCATCTGAAACCCCTTGTCATGTCTGAAACGTGGAGGGATCTAGCTCCATCTGAAACCCCTTGTCATGTCTGAAACGTGGAGGGAGTCTAGCTCCATCTGAAACCCCTTGTCATGTCTGAAACGTGGAGGGAGTCTAGCTCCATCTGAAACCCCTTGTCATGTCTGAAACGTGGAGGTAGTCTAGCTCCATCTGAAACCTCTTGTCATGTCTGAAACGTGGAGGGAGTCTAGCTCCATCTGAAACCCCTTGTCATGTCTGAAACGTGGAGAGAGTCTAGCTCCATCTGAAACCCCTTGTCATGTCTTAAACGTGGAGGGATTCTAGCTCCATCTGAAACCCCTTGTCATGTCTGAAACGTGGAGGGAGTCTAGCTCCATCTGAAACCCCTTGTCATGTCTGAAATGTGGAGGGAGTCTAGCTCCATCTGAAACCCCTTGTCTTGTCTGAAACGTGGAGGGAGTCTAGCTCCATCTGAAACCCCTTGTGTTGTCTGAAACGTGGAGGGAGTCTAGCTCCATCTGAAACCCCTTGTCAGTCCTCTCCGTT
>NW_019943784.1:121541-124904 GCF_002910315.2 Salvelinus sp. IW2-2015 | reverse complement strand
GGGTCCCTGTCAGTCGTCTCCTCTCCTCATCCCACTGTTCTGGTCCCTCTTCAGTCTCTCCTCTCCTCATCCCACTGTTCTGGTCCCTCTCTTCAGTCGTCTCTCCTCTCCTCATCCCACTGTTCTGGTCTCCTCCTCTTCCTCAGTCCTCTCCGTCGTCTCCTCTCCTCATCCCACTGTCTGGTCCCTCTTCAGTCTCTTCCTCTCCTCATCCCCACTGTTCTGGTCCCCTTCAGTCCTTCTTACTCCATCGTCTTCCTTCCTCTCCTCTCCTCATCCCACTGTTCTGGTCCCCTCAGTCTTCTCCTCTCCTCCCCATCCCTACTGTTCTGGTCTTCTTCAGTCCTCTCCTCTCCTCTCCCATCTGTTCTGGTCCCCTCTTCAGTCTCTCTCTCTCCTCATCCCACTGTTCTGGTCCCTCTTCAGTCTTCTCCTCTCCTCATCCCACTGTTCTGGTCCCCTCTTCAGTCTCTCCTCTCCTCATCCCACTGTTCTGGTCCCCTCTTCAGTCTTCTCCTCTCCTCATCCCACTGTTCTGGTCCCCTCTTCAGTCTTCTCTCTCCTCATCCCATTGTTCTGGTCCCCTCTTCAGTCTCTCCTCTCCTCATCCCACTGTTCTGGTCCCCTCTTCAGATCTTCTCCTTTCTCATCCCACTGTTCTGTGTCCTCTTCAGTCGTCTCCTCTCCTCATCCCACTGTTCTGTCTCCTCTTCAGTCGTTCTCTCTCCTCATCCCACTGTTTCTGGTCTCCTCTTCATGCGTCGTCTCCTCTCCTCATCCACTGTTCTGGTCCCTCTTCAGTCGTCTCCTCTCCTCATCCCACTGTTCTGGTCCTCTTCAGTCGTCTCTCTCCTCATCCCACTGTTCTTCCGTCCTTCGTAGTCTCTCTCTCCTCATCCCACTGTTCTGGTCCTCTTCAGTCTCTCCTCTCCTCATCCCACTGTTCTGGTCCCTCTTCAGTCGTCTCCTCTCCTCATCCCACTGTTCTGGTTCTCCTCTTCCGTCTCTCCTCTCTCTCATCCACTGTTCTGGTCTCCTCTTCAGTCGTCTCATCTCCTCTCCTCATCCCACTGTTCTGGTCCCCTCTCCTCTCCTCATCCCACTGTTCTGGTCCCCTCTTCAGTCCTCTCCATTTCTCCTCTCCTCATCCCACTGTTCTGGTCCCCTCTTCAGTCTTCTCTTCTCCTCATCCCACTGTTCTGGTCCCCTCTTCAGTCTTCTCTTCTCCTCATCCCACTGTTCTGGTCCCCTCTTCAGTCTTCTCCTCTCCTCATCTCACCTCCAATAATCGGTATCGGCTTTGAAAAATCATAATTTGTCGACCTGTAGTCTGTTACCATATTGTAACCCTCAGGTACAGTGCATTCTGAAAGATTTCAGAGCCCTTCCCTTTTTCCACATTTTGTTACGTTATAAGATTATTCTAAATTTGATTAAATACATGTTTTTCCTCATCAGTCTAGACACAATACGCCATAATGACATCACAATACGCCATAATGACATCACAATACCCCATAATGACATCACAATACCCCATAATGACATCACAATACGCCATAATGACATCACAATACGCCATAATGACATCACAATACCCCATAATGACATCACAATACGCCATAATGACAAAGCGAAAACAGGTTTTTAGACATGTACGCAAATGTATAAAAAAAATAAAAAAAAATAAAACTTATTTACATAAGTATTTAGACTCTTTGCTATGAGACTCAAAATTTAGCTCAGGTGCATCCTGTTTCCATTGTTCATCCTTGATGTTTCTAAACCTTGATTGGAATCCACCTGTGGTAAATTCAATTGATTGGACATGATTTAGAAATATACACACCTGTCTATATAAGGTCCCACAGTTGACAGTACATGTCAGATCAAAAACCAAGGCATGAGGTCGAAGGAAACCTGGCACCATCCCTACGGTGAAGCATAGCGGTGGCAGCATCATGCTGTGGGAAGGTTTTTTTAGCGGTGGCAGGGACTGGGAGACCTGTCAGGATCGAGGGAAAGATGAACGGAGCAAAGTACAGAGAGATCCTCGATGAAAACCTGCTCCAGAGCGTTCAGGACCTCAGACTGGAGTGAAGGTTCACCTTCYAACAGGACGACGACACCAAGCACACAGCCAAGACAACGCAGGAGTGGCTTCGGGATAAGTCTCTGAATGCCCTTGAGTGGCCCAGCCACAGCCTGGACTTGAACCCGATCGAACATTTCTGGAGAGACCTGAAAATAGCTGTGCAGCGACGCTCCCCATCCAACCTGACAAATTTGCTGGAAAAAAAAAAATATATATATATCCTGTTTTTGCTTTGTCATTATGGGCTATTGTATGTAGATTGATGAGGGGGGAAAACTATTTAATCCATTTTAGAATAAGGCTGTAATGTAACAAAATGTTGAAACAGTCAAGGGGTCTGCATACTTTCAGGATGCCCTGTATAGAAAGAGACTCAGAACAGAGTGGGATGAATGGAGCCGGAGAAGAACTGAAGAGGGACCAGAACAGTGGGATGAGGAGAGGAGACCAAGAACAGTGGGATGAGGAGAAGGAGACGACTGAAGAGGGGACCAGAAACAGTGGGATGAGGAGAGGAGACGACTGAAGAGGAGACCAGAACAGGTGGGATGAGGAGAGGAGAACGACTGAAGAGGAACCAGAACAGTGGGAATGAGGAGAGGAAGAACTGAAGAGGAGACACAGAACAGTGGGATGGAGGAGAGGAGGACGACTGAAGAGGGAACAGAAACAGTGGGATGGAGAAGAGGAGACGACTGAAGAGGGGCCAGAACAGTGGGATGAGGAGAGGAGAGGACTGAAGAGGGAGCAGAACCAGTGGGATGAGGAGAGGAGAAGAAGCTGAAAGGGGACCAGAAGCAGTGGGATGAGGAGAGGAGACGACTGAAGAGGAACCAGAACAGTGGATGAGGAGAGGAGAGGACTGAGAGGGGACCAGAACAGTGGGATGAGGAGAGGAGAGACTGAAAGAGGGGACCAGAACAGTGGGATGAGGAGAGGAGAGACTGAAGAGGGACCAGAACAGTGGGATGAGGAGAGGAGAGGACTGAAGAGGGGACCAGAACAGTGGGATGAGGAGAGGAGACGACTGAAGAGGAGACCCGACAGTGGGATGAGGAGAGGAGAGGAGACGACTGAAGAGGGGACCAGAACAGTGGGATGAGGAGAGGAGACGACTGAAGAGGAGACCAGAACAGTGGGATGAGGAGAGGAAGACGACTGAAGAGGAGACCAGAACAGTGGGATGAGGAGAGGAGAGGACTGAAGAGGGGACCAGAACAGTGGGATGAGGGAGAGAGACGACTGAAGAGGAGACCAGAACAGTGGAT
>NW_019943784.1:114748-119748 GCF_002910315.2 Salvelinus sp. IW2-2015 | reverse complement strand
CCTGTGCAGTAGAAGCAGCGAGGGAAACACTGTTCAAGATCCCCTCTTCAGTCGTCTCCTCTCCTCATCCCACTGTTCTGGTCTCCTCTTCAGTCCTCTCCTCTCCTCATCCCACTGTTCTGGTCCCCTCTTCAGTCGTCTCCTCTCCTCATCCCACTGTTCTGGTCCCCTCTTCAGTCCTCTCCGTTTCTCCTCTCCTCATCCCACTGTTCTGGTTCCCTCTTCAGACCTCTCCGTTTCTCCTATCCTCATCCCACTATTCGATCCCCTCTTCAGTCTTCTCCTCTCCTCCTCTCACCTCCAATAATCGGTATCGGCGTGGAAAAATCATAATTTGTCGACCTGTAGTCTGTTACCATATTGGTACAGAGCATTCTGAAAGTATTCAGACCCCTTCCCTTTTTCCACATTTTGTTACTTTACAAGATTATTCTAAAATTGATTAAATACATGTTTTTCCTCATCAGTCTACACACAATACGCCATAATGACATCACAATACGCCATAATGACATCACAATACCCCATAATGACATCACAATACGCCATAATGACAAAGAGAAAACAGGTTTTTAGACATGTACGCAAATGTATTAAAATAAAAAAAACAGAAATACCTTATTTACATAAGTATTCAGACTCTTTGCTATGAGACTCRAMATTGAGCTCAGGTGCATCCTGTTTCCATTGATCATCCTTGAGATGTTTCTACAACTTGATTGGAATCCACCTGTGGTAAATTCAATTGATTGGTCATGATTTGGAAAGGCACACACCTGTCTATATAAGGYCCCACAGTTGACAGTGCATGTCAGAGCAAAAACCAAGCCATGAGGTAGAAGGAATTGTCCGTAGAGCTCCGAGACAGGATTGTGTCGAGGAACAGATCTGGGGAAGGATACCAAAAAATGTCTGCAGCATTGAAGGTCCCCAAGAAGTACATTCTTAAAACTAAAGGAAGAAGTTGGAACCACCAAGACTCTTCCTAAAGCTGGCCGCTCGGCCAAACTGAGCAATCTGGGGAGAAGGGCCTCGATTCCGGAGAGTGGACCAAAACCCAATGATCACTTTGCGCAGAGCTCCAGAGTTCCTCTGTGGAGGATGGAGAACCCAATCCAGAAAGGGACACCATCTCTGCCAGCACTCACACCAATCAGGACTTTAGTGGCCAGAGGGAAGCCACTCCTCAGTAAAAAGCACGATCGACAGCCCGCTTGGAGTTTTCCAAAAGAGCCACCTACAAGGACTCTCGAGACCATAAGGAAACAAGAGTGAACTCTTGGCCTTGAATTGCCAAGCAATCACGTTCTGGAGAAACCTGGCACCATCCCTGACGGTGAATATGTGATGGCAGCATCAGGGATGGGAAACCTGTCTCAGGATCGAGGAAAAGATGAACGGAGGCAAATTACAAAGAAGATCCTTGATGAAAACCTGCTCCAGAGTGCTCAGGACCTCAGACTGGGTCAAAGGTTCAAACCTTCCAAGAGGACAACGACCCTAAGCACACAGCCAAGACCAACACAGAGTGGTTCGGGACAAGTCTCTGTGTGCCCTTGAGTGGGCCCGGCCAGAGCCCAGACTTGAACCCGAATCAAACATCTCTGGAGAGACCTGAATAGGCTGTTTGCAGCGACGCTCCTAATCCAACCTGACAAATTTGCTGGATAAAAAAAAAAATAGAAATTCTGTTTGCTTTTGTCATTATGGGCTATTGTATTGCTATATTGATGAGGGAAAACGTATTTCATCCATTTTAGAATAAAGGGCTGGTAAATGTAACAAAATGTTGAAACAGTCCAAGGTGCTGGAATACTTCAGGGATGCCCGTGTATAGAATAGAGATTCTTGAACAGTGTTTCCCTCGCTGCGTTCTACTGCACACACACACACACACAACACACACACACCACACACAACACATACACACACACACCACACACCACACAACACACACTGGGATGTAATTGCTCCTGCAGATGTACTGTATGTATGCCACCACTCTCGTGATTAACAAGTCATGCAGGGACGTGGTCTTGACAATTGCCTGAGTAACAAGGCAGCTTACATCAATGCTGGTGAGTTTGTTCTTGCCTAGTCCTGTGTGTGTTTGTGTGTGTGTAAGTGTGTGTGTGTGCAACGATGTAGCCCCCAGAGCTAAGGAGCTGTAAACTCATTATCTAGTCTAACTAGGTAGCAGCGTTAGTCAGTGATGTAGCAAGCCGAGCAGAAAAAATAACTCCTCGTATATGTTCTACCGTCTGTAATAGGCTGTTAAGAAGTTCGATGTGTTCTATCTGAGCTGAATAGGCTGTTAGAAGTTCTATGTGTAGTATCTGATCTGTATAGCTGTTAGAGGTTCTATGTGTTCTACCTGTCTGTAGATAGGCTGGTTAGAAGTTCTAATGTGTATCTACCTGTTCTTGTAAAGGCTGTAGAAGGTTCTAGGTGTTCTACCGTCTTGTAGTAATGCTGTTAAGAAGGTTTCACCTCGTCTTTAATAGGCTGTTAGAATTTCTATGTTCTACCTGTTCTTTACATAGCTGTTAGAAGGTTCTATGTGTTCTACCTGTCTGTATTAAGCTGTAGAAGGTTCTATGTGTTCTATCCGTCTGTAATAGGCTTTAGAAGGTTTCTATGTGTCTACCTGTTCTGTAATTAGGCTGTTAGAAGGCTCTATTGTTTTATACCTGTCTGTAATAGGCTCTATGTGTCTACTGTCTGTAATTAGCTGTTAAAAAGGTTCTATTGTTCTACCTGTCGGTAATAGGCTGTTTAGAACCGGCGTTCTATGTGTTCTACCTGTCTTTTAAAACATTTTAAACGCCTATATGTGTCTAGCTGTCTAAAAGGCTGTAGAAGGCTCTATGTGTTCTACCGTCTGTAATAGCTGTTAGGAAGGCTCTATGTGTTCTACCTGTCTGTAATAGCTCTATGTGTTCTACCTGTCTGTAATAGGCTTGTTAGAAGGTTATATGTGTTCTACCGTCTTGTTAATAGGCTGTTAGAAGGTGTCTATTGTTCTACCTGTCTGTAATAGCATTAGAAAGGTCTATATGTGTGTGTACGCTGTCTGTAATAGGCTATTAGAAGTTTCCTATTGGTGTGGTCTGGTTCTACCGTCTGTAATACGGGCTGTTAGGAATGTATCTATGTGTTCTACCGTCTGTAATAGGCTTTAGAATGTTTATGTGTTGCTACCTGTCTGTAAAAGGCTGTTTAGAAGTGTGCTATGGTGTTCTACTTGTCGTTAATAGGCTGTTTTAGAAGGTGTCTTATGGTCGACCTGTCTGTAAAAGGCTGTTTAGAAGGGTTCTACTTGTGTTCTACTTGTCTGTTAATAGGCTGCTTAGAAGGTTCTAGGTGTTCGCTTACCTGTCTTATATTATCTAGGTTCGTGATCGTGTAATGTTGTTTGTTATTCTAGCTCTATTTTTCTACCTGTCTGTAATGAGCTGTTAGAAATTCTATGTGTTGTACCGTCTGTATTTAAGCTGTTAGAACATTCTATGTTGTTCGTGAGCTGCCGTGTAGTAGGCTTCATAAAGGTTATATGCTGTTCTACCTGTCTGTATTAGGCTGTTAGAAGGTTCTATGTGTTGTACGCTGTCTGCAAAGGTTCTTAAGAAGGCAGTTAGGCAACAGAGTGGAGGGGGATGGCTGTTTGTAGGAGAGATTGATGAATGTTTATACACCAGCTATTATTTATGCTTGAATATGGAGTCCCCCCACACAACCACACACACCACTATCCTCTGCAGTATAGCTATGCCTCAGGACCAGGTGAGGAGAGGAGAGATAGAGGAGAGAGCAGGAGAGGAGGGAGAGGAGAGGAGAGGAAGAGAGGAGAGAGAAGGAGAGAGAGGAGAGGAGCTAGTATTAGGATTAGTGGGGTAGTGTCTGTCTTTAAGGCTGAAACAGAATTGATTACCCTTTCAACCACTTGTAATATAACCAATTAATGTAAAATGTTGACCGTTACATAATCTTAAAACACTATAAAGAATAGTTTTTAAATAAAAATGGTTAGGGTGTTTTATTATTACTGGTTGTCATGTGCTTCAATAGGATCCCTTCAGACATGTTCTGAATATCCTCTTTATGGGAAGAGGAAATAGTTATACAGGAAACTGCCCGCAGGTAATATACCGGTCCCTCAGGTTTATATACCGACCCTCAGGATTTATATACCGGCCCTCCAGGTTATATACCGACCCTCAGGTTTATATACCGGCCTCAGGTTTATATATACCGGCCTCAGGTTTATATACCGGCCCTCAGGTATATACCGACCCTCACGGTTATATACCGGCCCTCGGGTTTATATACCGGGCCCTTCAGTTTATATACCGGCCCTCGGGTTAATATACGACCCTCAGGTTTTATATTACCGACCCTCAGGTTTAGAATCCGACCCTCAGGTATATACCGACCCTCAGGTATAGATTCTAATATTGTCCTTTATGGAAGGAAATAGTCATTGCAGGGATACTGGCGCCTCAGCGTATAGAACGTGTTTCTCCCTTACACGCCTGCGCTTCTCCCCTCTATTCAATTAACAAAAAGCAAAGTTTACACGGAGAACGGATCGTTTAACCTTCAGCGTTTGTTGATATGCCCTTTAAATCCAATGGAAGCGGGTAATATGTCTGTGTTATGGTTAACTTAGTTTAACGATAGAACTGTGTCCTCTTTAATAAGGATGGATGGATTCTGAATGGGAATACTGTATAATACGGTGTTTTTGTTTTTGTTCTGTTGACAACATGACCGTGAGGAGTTTTATTGTGTTGATAAAATGTGTGTTTTCCCAGATCAGACATTGGACCATCAGTAGCTCTCTCTTGCAGGCACCGTTAGTTTTATTATATTGACTATATATATTACAGTTTCTAATTCAAGAGCCTGGCGTGCTAACCCTGATTCGACTGTAGATTCTGGTTATTTGTAGTTGCGAAACAGACTTTAGTTACTTTGTGCCTCTGTTGATTCTCTCTCTT
>NW_019943784.1:109803-114002 GCF_002910315.2 Salvelinus sp. IW2-2015 | reverse complement strand
TGGGTCCCAGATGGAACTCAACACTATAAAGGGTATTGGGTCCCAGATGGAACTCAACACTATAAAGGGTATTGGGTCCCAGATGGAACTCAACATCTTAGGTACTTACAATACTTGTTAGGTTGTAGCCTGTCACATTCCAAAACCAGACATGAAATACAGCTGTTAGCTTGGCTGTGTCCCAAATGAAACCCCTTTCCCCCTATTCCCTGCACTACTTCTGTATTCCCCAAGGTATTGCACTACATAGGGAATACGGTTTCATTTTGGATGCAGTCTGTTACGCACCAACTCCTTTAATAACAACAGTTTGGTAATAGTATGAGGTGAAATTAATTCTAACAAATTAATTACAACGTCGTATCCACAGGGCTACATAAACCATTAACTTTGTAAAGACCTGTGAATTGATTAATGACAGCTGTCTTTCTCTTAAACAATGTACAAAATATGTGCCCTAAATAGCAAGCTCTAAGCTTCTTTCTCCTAGAGACATTTGGTCTTCCTAGGACTTCCCTGCATGAGGTTAAATAAATACCTTCCACTGCCCTTAAAACCTTACAGTCAACGCAGGATAACGTAAGAAAGTACACCAGTGATGTCATCAATGCTTGCCACAATGACTGGGATGTCAGAGTACACCGATAGCAGCGGAGGCTGGTGACTTGAAAAATTGAGGAGGATGGGAGACCCACTGTATAGGATGTGGAATGCACAGAGATGACAAAGTGTTTTTTTTTTTTAAATCGTCAAAGACTAATTATTTTAACCTAAAGCATTTTTATAAAGACATTTATAGTACAATATAATGGGGATTGAGAATGAGAGGGCTACTTACACAGTGTTGGAAAGGGATCACAGCAGTGATTGAATGAGGGTATGAGGCATGAGATGAGGTGTTCAGAGGCTTGACCAGTGCAGGAAAGGATTTTACTGGGCAGACAAAACACAATAACACAAGATACTACACAGTTAGACAACAGAGCTAAGAACGAGTTAGTCCAAGCAAGGAGTAAAATCATTGATGTGTAATAATGTGATTGTGTTTGTGWTTGAKTCTACATAMAGTAATGWGAGAAAATTGATAGGGGGACTCACAGAGCTCGGAGAGGAAACATTCAATGTGCCAGTGGATGARCGGGCACATGAGACCTGGCTTCAGTTCATGTCAGGASAGAGTTGACAAYGGTAGTGGAGAAGTCATCACCTCTTAATCAGGGAACAGGAGGGGACTTRGCTGTAAATACAAATAGCAGATACATTCCATTACAGCTGYGCCATCGTWGGTTTGGACAACAAGTTTCTCTATGAACTTAAACTCAGACATCTCAAAATTCATAAAGTCGAACACAGACTGCGCATCTCGCCCACTTGACACATCAAAGTAGCCCAAGAAACGTTCCTGAAAAAAGCCCTGGTCCTCCACAAACCTGACAATAACTGACAACTGCAAGCAGACTGGTGGCACGTAGGTCCAGAGCGGTCAGACTGGTGACACCATAGGTCCCAGAGCGGTCAGACTGGTGCCACCATAAGTCCCAGAGCGGTCAGACTGGTGCCACCATAGGTCCCAGAGCGGTCAGACTGGTGCCACCGTAGGTCAGAGCGTCAGACTGGTGCCACCGTAGGTCCCAGAGCGGTCAGACTGGTGCCACCATAGGTCCAGAGCGGTCAGACTGGTGCCACCGTAGGTCCAGAGCGGTCAGACTGGTGCCACCGTAGGTCCAGAGCTGTCAGACTGGTGCCACCGTAGGTCCAGAGCGGTCAGACTGGTGCACCGTAGGTCCCAGAGCGGTCAGACTGGTGGCACCATAGGTCCCAGAGCGGTCAGACTGGTGGCACCATAGGTCCCAGAGCGGTCAGACTGGTTGCATTATAGGTCCCGAGCGGTCAGACTGGTGGCATTATAGGTCCAACGGTCAGACTGGTGGCATTATAGTCCCAGAGCAGTGTGGCAATTTTTAACAGTTGATCAGACTGAAAAATGGTCTCGTTTTCATCCGATACAGCATGTCAGATCTCTAATGTTTAGGTGGAGCCAAGACTGCTGCAACATTTATATCATTCGTTTTTGCTTCCGTCTGTCCAGAGTGATTTCTGTTATCACCTTTGCTAAATAAATACTGGAGGAAAGTGGAAGCCTTCCTTGAGCGCACGTGAAAAAATGCACTACTTCAACTCCTCTTTAATATAACTTGTAACGGATGAGGTCGATGGAAGCCATCGAATCATTCGAAATTGTTCTCAATTCCAGAAAAGACAGTCGAAAGTCCCATATGTTCAGCAAGTGAAGCATCACAATGTGTAATTACCTCCGCAAGCTCCTTGTAGTCGCCATTGTTACGAAACTTTCCCTCTCGTCGTGTCCTCCTAAAGCAAATTCTTACATGCCCTGTTTTTTGTTTTTTCGTTTAGCTGAACAATCGATGTTCTTCAGGTCACTGCGCCCTACTTTTGGACCAAGGCTCAGACAGTCCAAAAAGCAGGCAAGGCCAGCATACAGGCGGCCTGATGAAGGCCCCTGTTACCAGCTAACGTAAACTCACTCCTCTTTGTACATCCCCTTGGTCCGTACAATTTATCTTATTTAAGCGCCCCAAAAAAACGTAATACTTCCAGATCAACTGTAATGTCAATACCATTGTAAAGCATAATTTCTCCCCTTTCCAACAGAATCAATTACATGACCTAAACACTGCCCGTTTATGCATGATTCAAGAAGGCAATGAGCCCCGTCGGGTCTTTTTAAAAATGGCGGGTGGGGAAGCGAAACTAATGCGTGATCATGAGAAGGAGAGATGTGTGAGAAAAGTACTTTTTTTCACTCGATCTGTCCGACTTTTCACCTTATCGCCTCTAAAATGTAAATAAAACCCTATAAAGAGTTTATATAATGTGTCATTTCATACGTATTTGAAGGTTTGTGTCGAATTTGAATCGGGTTTTTAGGGCGGTGCTAAAGTGATCTTCAGAAGTTAACAGCGGCTTTGAAAGTCATGATGCTTGCAGCGATGACGCAAAAATTGCCTAGGTATCCCACCCTTACCCCCGTCACTGTCCATTTCTTGTTTTTAATCGATGAGAGAAGTGCTACACCTGGTGGAGAGAGATTGTAAGACAGAAATAGTTGCTTTATGCGTGCTGTACGTTACGACACGTCACGATGTAACGGAGGGTCAGTTTTTTCAACTTTTCTCCAATACTATAGAGCCATTACCATGTCGATCAACGCTTGAATAGAAACCTAGTTCACACCCCCGATTTTGAAGTCAACACAGTCGCTACAGTCCCATTAGTTTTCTTTGTAGCCTCGTTTGAATGTCGCGGTTGCGCACATTTGTACGGAAGGGGGTGAGTTTACGTTACACTTTTGATTCAAGTTGGTATTGAACGTCCTCACCTTTTCATCTTTCTCCATGAAACTGATCTCAGGCAGAGGTCAGAGGTCGACCCTCGCTTTTAATTCGCACCTTTTCCCCAGAGAACAAAAGGGTTCTTCAACAAAAAGTTCACAACATTTTTGGCAGCGTTGGCCATTCCATCATTCTGCCGGAGAAAACTGCACACTTGTGCTGGTAGCTAGCTAGCTACTGAAGTTAGCAAAGCACATTTAAATACATTTCACTAACTGAACACAAAAATAAAGTTTTAAACCAATAAAAATATTTATAATATACCTCCTCCGTCTCCTGTAATTAAAAAAAATACTAATTTGAATTGAATAATATCCAATAAATGATCCTATCACTCTTCACTCATAATCTCTATTCAACAATGTCATCAAGCCTCTCAACACATAGAACCCCCATCATGCTCTGTGGCACAAACTCACCAGGTTCGTTCTCTGATCCTAATTCTATGATTGGATGGACAACATTTCAGTTCATACTGCAAAAGCTTTGATTGGTTGGAGGACGTCCTCTGTAAGTGGTCGTAATTACCATGTATGTCTATGGAAAGGACTGAGGCCTACGACCTATGGAAGGGAGTGAGCCTCCACTGACCTACAGACTCCGAAGGG
Organism: Salvelinus sp. IW2-2015; assembly: GCF_002910315.2. Lineage (NCBI taxonomy): Eukaryota > Metazoa > Chordata > Actinopteri > Salmoniformes > Salmonidae > Salvelinus > Salvelinus sp. IW2-2015. The sequence continues at coordinate 109,981 of NW_019943784.1, read as the reverse complement.
AATGCAAGACTATTGGTTTGTGTTCCAAATGGCATTCTATGGAACTCAACACTACGAAGGGTATTGGGTCCCATATGGAACTCAACACTATAAAGGGTATAGGGTCCCAGATGGAACTCAACACTATAAAGGGTATTGGGTCCCATATGGAACTCAACACTATAAAGGGTATTGGGTC